>NC_091170.1:1522225-1534182 GCF_040958095.1 Procambarus clarkii | reverse complement strand
TCGTCTTCCCCACCATACCCCCCTCTCGTCCTCCCCACCATTCCAAACTACCTCATCCGATGCATTCTATAATGGTCTGATGCTTCCATCAGAAAATTGGGAACATCAAATGATCTGATATTCCCATCACTGAAAAATAAGAACAGCTAAAAAAATGAAATGAAAAAAATAAAAAAATAAACTATACTCATGAAATGAACAGTATGGTAAACAACACAGCTCAATTTCAATGCAATGTCACACAAAATTATTAAATCGAAATGAAAATAAATTGAAATCTATGAAAATTCAAATTATCAATACAATCGGAAATATTGAAATAATATCGCAACATAATATAGTGTGGGTTGCTCTTACGTGCAACAGACGGTGCTGTTTTTCAAAAAAGGCATGGTTTTACCTGTCACAAGTGTGGCATCTATACTTATACTCACGAAATGAACGGTATGGTAAACAACATAGCTCAATTGCAATGCAATGTCACAATAACATTTAATAACAATAATAACAATAATATTTAAATATACTTTAAGATATAATCTAGAAGAAAATAAGAACATTGAAACGGTTCATGAACTCGATTTCAATAAAGGACACTATGGGGAACTTTGAAAAACAGTTAATGAGTATAATTAGACAGACTTGTTGCTAGGCAGAGGAGTAAATAATGAGATATATGGCAAATTTTGCAAAATATACGGCACACAAACATTCATACCCAAACAAAGCAAAATGCTAGGTAAGAACAAAGCAGTTGGCCCGTAGGGGAAAGGAGATACCCACAAGACTGGAATACAAGTCATTAACAAGCACACAAGTACTACACTACACAACAACCGCACTACTACCAGAACTGGACGAATCACTACCAAAACAACACATTGCACATCACTACCAAAACAACACAACACAACACAAGCATTGGCAAAGAATTATAGACCAGTTGCACTAACATCCCACATAATAAAATTATTTGAGAGTGATCAGGAGTCAGATTACTAGTTTTATAGAGACCAATGACCTCCACAATCCAGGCCAACAAGGATTTAGAGCAGTTTCTATGATCGAGCCACTGAGATCTATAAAGAATTCTGATCAAGAAAGAGATCTAGGGGTGGTTTTAGATAGAAAACTATAACCTGAGGATCATATTAAGAACATTCTGCGAGGGGCCTATGCTACACTTTTTAACTTTAGAATTGCTTTTAAATACATAGGTCAAAAAGTTTTAAAAGTTTTAAAAGTTTTTTAAACCTCTCGTGTATCATGAGTGTGTTAAAGCATCAGATGGTGCATTCAGATGATGAATATTACCTAGTTCCTTCATCTGGGAAGAATGAACACATATTGGTGCATTCGGATGATAAAAACTAACTACTGTAGTTTAATTGATCAACAGACTGTATATCATATGCAGACTGTATGTGGATCTGCGGGCCACTCCAAACAACAGCCTGGTGGACCAAGCTCCACCAGGGCTAAAGCACAAAGTGATATAGATGTGATAGAGAAACTAGGTCAAATGGAGGAGTAGGTCTGTATATTAAACAGCACCTGACGTGCACAGAGCTACTAAACTCAATGTGGTGGTAGAGTGGTGGGGGGGGGGGGAAACATTGCAGAAAAAAACAAAAATACAATTTGGTCAACAAAACAGCATTGTTTAAAATAGAAGACATGGGTTGTCATTTTGGGGGTAAGGTAGGTTACATTGAGTTAATTAGTTAGTACTTAGTTTTTATCTTAAACTGGTTGGGAGAGGTACAGTGTTGCTGTGCTGGTGAAAGAACACCTAAAGGTAAATTAAATAATGATTGCGAATCCACAAGAAGTTGACATAATATCGCTAGAGATCTGCAATCAGGATGATAAACTTTCCTTAAAGAATTTGACAAACACTTGCTGATAGGACATGAAGTAAATGAAATGTATGTCAAGTTTTGTGAAATATATGATAAAAGCACAACAAAATTTGTACCAAAGGAGAGATGCAGAACTAGGAAAAGGGGTTTGTTCAACAGAAATTGCGAGAGGGCCTGAGACCCAAACACACACAAATGGAATCAATATATAGCAAGAGGCCAAACCCCCAAACATACAAGCGATGCAAAGATGCGAGAAACAGCAGCAGCATTAAGGAGAGGGACTTAAGGACCATAAATAAAGTGTGAAAATAAACTCGAGTAAATTTTTTTAACTACTCTCGACAGTGAAGAAAAACAAATATTCAGACGATTTGTGTTAGAATCATTAATCTTACACTTTCGGTCATATTCAACAACACAAATACATACACACACATTCCTGTTGCTGTAGCAAGTGAAGAATTACACACACAGATCACAATAACGTGATGCATCAAATGAACAAATCCACAAGGGCCGTGACGAGGATTCGAACCTGCGTCCGGGAGCATCCCAGACACTGCCTTAATCGACTGAGCTACAACAGGGTAAAAGGGTTGAAACCGAAGTTCTACTGAACTTACTGGATCCCATAGCCTCTCTGAGGCACAAACCAGGCTTTTACACCCCCCCCCCCCCCCTGCACCCGAGCTATGTCAACAGGCCGTTCTCCCTCTTCGCCCTTCCGAATGCACCATATCAGTAAATTTTTTAATAATCTTTTAAAAATAGTAAATGCCACTATTTTTGCAAAATTATTACGAGATCTATTATTCTATAGAATAATGCATATAAATGCATATATGCATATAAATACAAAACATAAATACAAAAGTAAATGTAAATAATTTTACCTTGCACCTAGATCCACCAAGCCTGTATGGCGCGCGTTTCAGTACTTCGGAAATCTAGAACTATCTTGAATCTCTAATCTGCAATGAAACAATACATATTATTGCACTTACCAAAACATGGATGAATGTAGAAAATACAGAACTATTAGCTGAATATCAAATAAATGGATTTAATCTATTTCACACAGATAGATATATTACACCGTGTATATTAGGTAATACCTAACATACACGCCTCCACACACACTACATTTGAAATGTAGTCTCAAAAAGACTACATTTCAACAGCAAAGATTACTCCATAAAAAAATAATTAAATTATTGACCAACATGAGAGAGGGTTAGCCAACATGAGGGTTGTGTTGATTGCCTGAAAATATTTAAATTGTGTAATGTATTGAATGGCATTTTTCAAGTTACAACATTTTTTAAATTACTGAACTAGGTTCTAGGCTTTGCTAGGCTTAATTCAATTATTACAGATAAACCTAACCTAGCCTAGAACCCAGTGGGTTTTCTTCCTATTGGGGAGTGTTGTACATGCTTCGCCTCCACATACACACTAGCACTGCCAGGCCTCGCCTCCACATTTAAACCAACCAAGCCCACAAATACGTTAACATGGACCAGCATTACACCGTCTAACATACTCTGTCAGATGTAACAACTAAATTTGTGAATTCAAGACCAAATCTATTGTATAACACAGTGTTAGTACGAGAAAAACATTACTTACATTCGAAGCCGTGTTTTAAAATGGCGGCGGTCTTGTACTGACGCTCCAAACTGTGTGTTCGTTTGCGTATGATGAACGTGTGACAATTTACTACAACAATTATTTAATTATTCTTATTCTTTATTTTAATATTTTTAGGGTACATGAAATTTCAAAATTATTTGCACACAATAATATAATTGCATTGTCATAACCTTTATATATTACGGAAAATACGATGACATGAACGAAGTCAAAGTGAAGTTGAAGTCAAAGTCATTCGCCGAACGTATTAGTCATTTTTTTTCATACATACATAGTTGATTTACAAACATAATGTTGGATTTATAGATAGAGCTAGTGCATACAATACCTAAAGCCACTATAGTAGGCCTATATAGCATTTCAGGCAACCGGGCAGTATATATGGACCCCTTACTCAAATCTCTGAATATGTTAGATATTAAGTCCCTGCACATACTCTCATGTGTATTTTATATATATAAAACGCTGCACTGTAATGTCAATCCTGACCTTAAAAGCTTCCTAGAAGGTTGTAACAGATCCCATGAGCACCACACCAGAAACAAATACCTATTTGATATTCCAAGAGTACGACTTAGTCAAACTAGAAATGCTTTACAAATCAAGAGACCTCGAATGTGGAATGACCTTCCCAATTATGTTAAAAACTGTACCTCTCCCAACCAGTTTAAGATAAATAAAGATAAATTTATAAGTTAAGAAAAATTCCACAAATCAACAACCCTGTTACTGACCCTGTATTTACCCAAGTCTTTCCTAAATCTAAACTTATCCAATTTATACCCATTGTTTCGTGTTCTATCTTGTGTTGACAATTTTAATACCCTATTAATATCCCCTTTGTTATATCTATTCAGGAAATTGTGGTTGATCTCGAACCCATTGATAATGTGACGACTTATACAGAATTTTGTAACTATATCATCAAGATTGTAACCAGCTTAGCTAAATGTAGTGTGGGGTTCAGTCCCTAAGCCCATATATGTGCCTCTCTAACCATTTAGGTTACAGGGCAAAAACATAAAAACAAAGGTAACTGCAGAAGGCCTATTGGCCCATACCAGGCAGCTCCTATCTATAACAGATAAACACTAAGTACTACCTAATTAACTCAATGTAACCTACCAACCTAACCCCCAAAATGTCAATCCATATCTTTTATTTTAAACAATGCTGTTTTGTTGACCAAATTGTATTTTTACTCTTTTTCTGTCATGTTTCTCCCACCCCTGTTTTTTCCCTTTTTTCTTATTTTTTCTCAACATAATTCATACTTTAATTATGCGGATCAGGACATCACCTGATCAAACACATCAAACATCGTTTGACCACCATCAAACACACACATTTCGTGTGTGTTTGACGCTCACTGATATGTACCAGCGTTGTTTTATATATGGTGCTATTCTATCTTACGCTTTGTTGCTCTTTTTTACCTACGGGCTCATAGAACATTCTATTGCGAAAACATTGGCACAAAAATGAATGACGTACATACAATAATAATGTCAGGACAGTGATATAATTATAAACTTTCAAAGCACTGTATCGCCCATGTGTCGTCTTGTCACCAATACTGGGTAACAGTTCCGCCACTTCCCACACTCTTGCGGGTGGGCAGCGACCATTATTCTACGTTTATATTCATATCACCGTGTTGGGAATTTCATTGCGAGTACATTGATACCAAAATTAACGCTGTAGGACAAGTGTGGAAGTGATAACAATCCCAAGAATAAAAACATTTTGTTGCTCTTGGGCACTCACGGCGAGTCATCTACGTAGGTATTTATTGGGTGCTGGTATTCATATAACTTTTGGTGACCGTTTTTGCTGATTTTCTTCTAGAGAATGTTATTTCGAACACGTTGGTACCAAAATGAAATACATAGCTCGAGAACTAAGGTCAGGAGAGTAAAAAGAGTATACACATTTTTGTTTTGACGCTTAATTAAGGTTATTGTGAGTACTCATCGCCTGCCTAGAAACTGGAACTAGTAATTCCATCTATCATACATATCATACAAGAGGAGCCACACATCTATGGATCATCCAATAAAATCAGCAGACTTCTAGATGTTACTACTGCTCGGCTTAGACTCGGTTACAAGTATCTCTGGGAATTCTCATTATCTGCTGATGTAGACCTGACCAAATGTAAACTGTGTCAACAAAATTATTCGCACACCCTCCGTCACTATGTGATGGAGTGCGAAAAGATACATGAATTTAGAGACAATTCTATAACCAATGTTCCAGCGATGTGTCAATATTTCATTCAAAATGATCTGCTACCAGAAATTTTAGCCAAATATCCCCAGTTTGCTAACTGTAGATAACAACTAAGTGATTGTAACCTATCCACCGCTGCCCACTGGATGGGGGACGGTGTGCAGGACAAACATATAAATTTTGATACTAGCTCTCCACATATGTCAGTTGCTTAATTTAGAACCTGTACTTGAGGTCGATCTCGAACCCATTGTTGATGTGATGACTTATATTGAATTTTGTAACTAGCTCATCAAGATTGTAACTTGCTTAGCTAAATGAATTGTGGGGTTCAGTCCCTGAGCCCATTATGTGCCTCTGTAACCCTTTCCACAACCGCCCACAAGATGGGTATGGGGTGCATAATGGGGTGGGGTGTCTTGGCCAAACGTGCCACATCAAAACCACAAGTTGACATTGAATGTGAATTAACAATGAGACAAGTAAGATTTATACTAATACATTTATACTAACTCTGTTGAGCGTTGACCATTTATACATCAAATCTGTTGATGTGAGCACTTTAGTTTAGTCTGCCGTTTAAAGAAAAAAAGAGCATATCAATGGTATATCACAGAAAACGAATTTATCATAAACTCATGTATTTGTCTTATCATATTGAACTGCATTCATATTTTTAATATATAACAATATGAATATACAAATTTCTGTAAATCCCCTACCTTGTTGGAATCTGTGGAAATGAATGAGCAAATGTGCTGGCTGAAGGCGCTGAAGGAAACCACATTGGTTTCATTTTGGATACAAATGTCCATGGAAATTCAAAATGGAAACTAATTATATAGTTGAACCTGCAGAGACGAGTTTAAGAATCTGTGTTGAGAGTGATGGACACAGCCTTCACAATTATACTTCAGAGAATGTAAACATCTAAGAGTCATTAGAAATATGTGTAGAATAATAAACCCTACATTGTTTGAGTTAGGGAAAACACCATTTGTGATATATAGATACTATAGCTGTTCCTAAAGATTCACCCTTTTTTGCACCAGCAAGATAACATATAAGATTTTAAGAGTTGACGAATGTTAATATTCTTGTTTGATAAACTGTGAACTTGAGACATAGTTAATAAGAACATATTAACACAACAAAATGTTTTCAAAATCCTTAACACCACTTTCCAGCAACTTATATAATTTATATAAATTATTTTAGAGAATAATACATAAATTATATATTTAAACATGATATAGTGTTTAGTGGAATGTATAAGGAGTCAAATTGTGTTAAAAAGAGCAATTTTTAGAAAATTTGGAAAAATACTTTTTTCTGTTCAAATTATAACTAAATGGATTATAAAGGTTTCACTCAGCCAATATATATCATTCACAATTTATTAATGAATTTTACCAAAAAACACCATAAATTTTATATTTAAACATGTAAAAACTATTTGTTTTACATTTGGAAGAAAATAATTGTAGAAAAACAATTTATAATTAAACCTTTGTGTTTGGATTTTTTGAGTAAAAGTTTCTCAAAGGCTCTCCTGCACCATTCTCAATGCAAATCATTCCCACACCTATGGCAAGAGATAGGCGAACGTTGTGTAGATGATTTGTGTTTGCTGGGACGGCCCTTGTGGATTTGTTCATTTGATGCATCACGTTATTGTGATCTGTGTGTGTAATTCTTCACTTGCTACAGCAACAGGAATGTGTGTGTATGTATTTGTGTTGTTGAATATGACCGAAAGTGTAAGATTAATGATTCTAACACAAATCGTCTGAATATTTGTTTTTCTTCACTGTCGAGAGTAGTTAAAAAAATTTACTCGAGTTTATTTTCACACTTTATTTATGGTCCTTAAGTCCCTCTCCTTAATGCTGCTGCTGTTTCTCGCATCTTTGCATCGCTTGTATGTTTGGGGGTTTGGCCTCTTGCTATATATTGATTCCATTTGTGTGTGTTTGGGTCTCAGGCCCTCTCGCAATTTCTGTTGAACAAACCCCTTTTCCTAGTTCTGCATCTCTCCTTTGGTACAAATTTTGTTGTGCTTTTATCATATATTTCACAAAACTTGACATACATTTCATTTACTTCATGTCCTATCAGCAAGTGTTTGTCAAATTCTTTAAGGAAAGTTTATCATCCTGATTGCAGATCTCTAGCGATATTATGTCAACTTCTTGTGGATTCGCAATCATTATTTAATTTACCTTTAGGTGTTCTTTCACCAGCACAGCAACACTGTACCTCTCCCAACCAGTTTAAGATAAAAACTAAGTACTAACTAATTAACTCAATGTAACCTACCTTACCCCCAAAATGACAACCCATGTCTTCTATTTTAAACAATGCTGTTTTGTTGACCAAATTGTATTTTTGTTTTTTTCTGCAATGTTTCCCCCCCCCCCACCACTCTACCACCACATTGAGTTTAGTAGCTCTGTGCACGTCAGGTGCTGTTTAATATACAGACCTACTCCTCCATTTGACCTAGTTTCTCTATCACATCTATATCACTTTGTGCTTTAGCCCTGGTGGAGCTTGGTCCACCAGGCTGTTGTTTGGAGTGGCCCGCAGATCCACATACAGTCTGCATATGATATACAGTCTGTTGATCAATTAAACTACAGTAGTTAGTTTTTATCATCCGAATGCACCAATATGTGTTCATTCTTCCCAGATGAAGGAACTAGGTAATATTCATCATCTGAATGCACCATCTGATGCTTTAACACACTCATGATACACGAGAGGTTTAAAAAACTTTTAAAACTTTTAAAACTTTTTGACCTATGTATTTAAAAGCAATTCTAAAGTTAAAAAGTGTAGCATAGGCCCCTCGCAGAATGTTCTTAATATGATCCTCAGGTTATAGTTTTCTATCTAAAACCACCCCTAGATCTCTTTCTTGATCAGAATTCTTTATAGATCTCAGTGGCTCGATCATAGAAACTGCTCTAAATCCTTGTTGGCCTGGATTGTGGAGGTCATTGGTCTCTATAAAACTAGTAATCTGACTCCTGATCACTCTCAAATAATTTTATTATGTGGGATGTTAGTGCAACTGGTCTATAATTCTTTGCCAATGCTTGTGTTGTGTTGTGTTGTTTTGGTAGTGATGTGCAATGTGTTGTTTTGGTAGTGATTCGTCCAGTTCTGGTAGTAGTGCGGTTGTTGTGTAGTGTAGTACTTGTGTGCTTGTTAATGACTTGTATTCCAGTCTTGTGGGTATCTCCTTTCCCCTACGGGCCAACTGCTTTGTTCTTACCTAGCATTTTGCTTTGTTTGGGTATGAATGTTTGTGTGCCGTATATTTTGCAAAATTTGCCATATATCTCATTATTTACTCCTCTGCCTAGCAACAAGTCTGTCTAATTATACTCATTAACTGTTTTTCAAAGTTCCCCATAGTGTCCTTTATTGAAATCGAGTTCATGAACCGTTTCAATGTTCTTATTTTCTTCTAGATTATATCTTAAAGTATATTTAAATGTTATTGTTATTATTGTTATTAAATGTTATTGTGACATTGCATTGCAATTGAGCTATGTTGTTTACCATACCGTTCATTTCGTGAGTATAAGTATAGATGCCACACTTGTGACGGGTAAAACCATGCCTTTTTTGAAAAACAGCACCGTCTGTTGCACGTAAGAGCAACCCACACTATATTATGTTGCGATATTATTTCAATATTTCCGATTGTATTGATAATTTGAATTTTCATAGATTTCAATTTATTTTCATTTCGATTTAATAATTTTGTGTGACATTGCATTGAAATTGAGCTGTGTTGTTTACCATACTGTTCATTTCATGAGTATAGTTTATTTTTTTATTTTTTTCATTTCATTTTTTTAGCTGTTCTTATTTTTCAGTGATGGGAATATCAGATCATTTGATGTTCCCAATTTTCTGATGGAAGCATCAGACCATTATAGAATGCATCGGATGAGGTAGTTTGGAATGGTGGGGAGGACGAGAGGGGGGTATGGTGGGGAAGACGAGGGGACAGAGGAGAGGGTAATGGTGGGGTGGACGAGGGGACTGGGGAGTTGGGGATGGTGGGGACAGGGGAATGCTGGGGAGGACAAAGGGACAGGTGAATGGGAGATGGTGGGGGAGGAAGAAGGACAGGGGAGGGGAAAATGGTAAGGAGGACGATGGGACAGGGAAGTGGGAATAGTGGGGATGATGTGGGGACAGGGAAGTGGGAAGGACGAGAGGACTGTGGAATGGGGAATAGCAAAGTGAATTATAATTATATATATTAATTAATTCTTATAAATTTCCAGAAGCCTGTATCAACACCCACACTAATGCAACTGAAAGAGATGTTGAGACAAGTATTGCTGATATGTTGAAGAACGCCCCAAACAAACTCGGTGGAAACAGATACAAGGTAAAGTTTGCCAATTTGCTGTAGTCTAATTCAATTTCTTTTTAGTAATCTTCGAGAACATTTATGCTATGAATAAGATAAAATAATGTAACTGATTTTGATTTATTTACTATTTATTATTTATTTACCGTTATTAGTATAATAGATCTCGTAATAATTTTGCAAAAATAATGGCATTTACTATTTTAAAAAGCTCGGGTGCAGGGGGGGGGGGGTTATGTAAAAGCCTGGTTTGTGCCTCGGAGAGGCTATGGGATCCAGTAAGATCGTCCTTCCTTTCCTCCCTAGAATCTGGATGTAGCAGGTGCTCAATTGTCAAAAGTGAAAAATTGGTTTTGTCTTCCGAATGCACCATTTGTGTAAATTTGCTAATAATCTTTTAAAAATACTAAATGCCATTATTTTTGCAAAATTATTACGAGATCTATTATACTAATAACGGTTTGATAAAATACAGTAGACTGCCTACTGGATAATAGTTCCAGTCCACCTGTAGACAGGGATCTCACATCAGCTTGTATATTATACAAGGATAAGATTTGATAAATTCAGTTATTTGACTGAACACTGGCTCTGTTTAAATCAGAGATTTAAACATACATAGTCTAACCTAGCTCCATAACTAACAGCCATTAGCCATTAGCCATTCATGCACAGCCATCAGCTGGGCCATAGACCGGCAATTTTGCTTTTTTCCCAAGCCGGTCTGTTTTTTTTCGATGCCTCAGTGGCCCATGCACAGGTCCGTTCAAGGGGATTAAATAGCCGTTCTATGGCCCCAGGGTTTGTATTTTATCAAACTCTTATTAGAATAATAGATCTCGTAATAATTTTGCAAAAATAGTAGCATTTACTATTTTAAAAAGCTCGGGTGCAGGGGGGGGGGTTATGTAAAAGCCTGGTTTGTGCCTCGGAGAGGCTATGGGATCCAGTAAGATCGTCCTTCCTTTCCTCCCTAGAATCTGGATGTAGCAGGTGCTCAATTGTCAAAAGTGAAAAATTGGTTTTGTCTTCCGAATGCACCATTTCTGTAAATTTGCTAATAATCTTTTAAAAATAGTAAATGCCATTATTTTTGCAAAATTATTACGAGATCTATTATACTAATAACGGTTTGATAAAATACAGTAGACTGCCTACTGGATAATAGTTCCAGTCCACCTGTAGACAGGGATCTCACATCAGCTTGTATATTATACAAGGATAAGATTTGATAAATTCAGTTATTTGACTGAACACTGGCTCTGTTTAAATCAGAGATTTAAACATACATAGTCTAACCTAGCTCCATAACTAACAGCCATTAGCCATTCATGCACAGCCATCAGCTGGGCCATAGACCGGCAATTTTGCTTTTTTCCCAAGCCGGTCTGTTTTTTTTTCGATGCCTCAGTGGCCCATGCACAGGTCCGTTCAAGGGGATTAAATAGCCGTTCTATGGCCCCAGGGTTTGTATTTTATCAAACTCTTATTAGAATAATAGATCTCGTAATAATTTTGCAAAAATAGTAGCATTTACTATTTTAAAAAGCTCGGGTGCAGGGGGGGGGGGTTATGTAAAAGCCAGGTTTGTGCCTCGGAGAGGCTATGGGATCCAGTAAGATCGTCCTTCCTTTCCTCCCTAGAATCTGGATGTAGCAGGTGCTCAATTGTCAAAAGTGAAAAATTGGTTTTGTCTTCCGAATGCACCATTTCTGTAAATTTGCTAATAATCTTTTAAAAATAGTAAATGCCATTATTTTTGCAAAATTATTACGAGATCTATTATACTAATAACGGTTTGATAAAATACA
>NC_091170.1:1404725-1517225 GCF_040958095.1 Procambarus clarkii | reverse complement strand
ATAGGCAGAGCTTCTTTTACCCTGATGCCTCTGTTACCTAGCAGTAAATAGGTACCTGGGAGTTAGTCAGCTGTCACGGGCTGCTTCCTAGGGGTGAAGGCCTGGTCGAGGACACTAAGCCCCGAAATCATCTCAATATATATATAACCCCTGTACGGGTGCCCGCACTCATATATCCCAACCCTGTACGGGTGCCCGCTCGCATGTATCCAACCCCTGAACGAGTGCCCTCTCTCATATATCCCACCCCTGTATGGGTGACGACCTCATATATCACACCCCTGTACGGGTGCCCGTCCGCATATATCCCACACCTTTACGGGTGCCCGCCCACATACATCCCACCCCTGTACAGGTGCCCGCCTGCATATATCCCACCCGTGTACGTGTGCCCGCCCTCATATATCCCACCCCTGTACGGGTGCCCGCCCTTATATATCCCACCAATGTACTTGTGCCCGACCTCATATATCCCACCCCTGTACGGGTGACCTCCCTCATATATCCCATCCCTGTACAGGTGGCCGCCCTCATTAATCCCACCTCTTTACGGGTGCCCGACCTCATATCCCACACCTGTACGTGTGCTCGCCCTTATATATGCCACCCTTGTACTGGTGCCAGCCCTCAAATATCCTACCTCTGTACGGGTGCCCGCCCTAATATATCTCACCCCTGTACAGTTGCCCACCTTGATATATCCCACCCCTGTACTGGTGCCCTCCCTTATATATCCCATCTATGTACGTTTGCCTGCCCGCATGAATCACACCCCTGAATTGGAGCCCGCCCTCAAATATCCCACCCCATTACGGGTGCCCGCCTGAATGAATCCCACCCATTTAATCGTGCCCGCCCTCATATATCCCACCCCTGTATGGTTGCCCGCCCACATTTATCCCAGCCCTGTACGGGTGCCCGCCCACATACATCCCACCCCTGTACGGGTGCTCCCTGCATATATCCCACCCCTTTATGGGAGCCCGCCCTCATATATCCCACCCCTGTACGGGTGCTCGCCCGCATGTATCCCACTCTAGTATGGGTGCCCGACCTCATATATCCCATCCCTGTACGGGTGCCCACCCTCATATATCTCACCCCCTGTACGTGTACCCGCCCTCATATATCCAACACCTTAATGGGTGAACGCTCTCATATATCCCACCACTGTACGGGTGCCCGCCCTAATATATCCCACCCCTGAAATGTGCCCGCCTGTATATATCCCACACCTGTATGGGTGCCCGCCCGCATGAATCCAACCCCCTGTACGGGTGCCCGCCTTCATGTATCCCACCCCTGTACGGGTACCCGCACACATATATCCCACCCCGGAACTGGTGCCTGCCCTCATATATCCCACCGCTGTACGGGTGTCCGCTCTCTTATATCCCACCCCAGTAGGGGTGCTCGCCCGCGTATATCCAACCTCTGTACGGGTGCCCACCTTCATATATCCCACCCCTGTATGGGTGCCCGTCCGCATGTATCCCACCCCTGTATGGGTGCCAGCCATCATATATCCCAACCATGCACGTGTGCCCGCCTTCATATATCTCACCTATGTACGGGTGCCCGCCCTCATATATCCCACCCATGTACGGGTGCCCGCCTGCATGTATAAAAACCCTTGTACGGGTGCCCGCCCTCATATATCCCAACCCTGTTCGGGTGTCCGCCTTCATATATCCCATCCCCTGTATGGGTGCCCGACTGCTTGTATCCCACACCTGAACGGGTTCCATCTCTCAAATATCCCTCCCCTGTACGGGTACCCGCCCTCATAACCCTTGTTCGGGTGCCCGCTCTCATATATCCCACCCCTGTACTGGTGCCCGCCCTCATATATTCCACCCCTGTACGGGTGCCCGTCCGCATACATCCAACCCCTGTACGGGTGCCCACACTTATATATCCCACCCCTGTACTAATGCCAGCCCTCAAAAATCCTACCCCTGTACGGGTGCCCGGCCTCATATATCCCACCCCTGTACTAATGCCAGCCCTCATATATCACACCCCTGTTCGGGTGCCCGCTCTCATATATCCCACCCCTTTACTGGTTCCCGCCCTCATATATCCCACCCCTGCACGGTTGTCCACCCACATATATCCCGCCCCTGTACGGGTGCCCGCCCACATACATCCCACCCCTGTGCGGGTGCCCGCCTGCATATATACCACCCCTGTTCATGTGCCCGCCCTCATATATCCCACCCCTGTACGGGTGCCCGCCCACATGTATCCCACCCCTGTATGCGTGCCCACCCTCATATATCCCACCACTGTACGGGTCTCCGCCCTCATATATCCAGTAGTGTAAACAGGGCCATAGACTGGCCGTTTTGTTTTTTCCCAAGCCGGTCTATGGCCCCGGGCCATAGACTGGTCATTTTGTTTTTTTCCCAAGCCGGTCTATGGCCCCTGGGTTTTCTAACAAAATTTTCACTAAGCCGGTCGATGGCCCCTGGGCTTTCTCGAAATATTTTTCATGGCCGGTCATTGGCCCCTGCCATTTTCGCTAAATTGGATTAAACGGCCGCCTCCAGTCATCCCAAAATTTCGTTAGCTCAGTGACCCTGCACAGGCACGATAAAGGGGATTAAAAAGCTGGTCTATGGCCCCTGTCATTTATCTCAAGGGTTTTAAAAGAACGGTCTATGAGTCGTGTGTTTTTTGTTACCCCAGTAACGTGCACAGGCACGTTAAAGGGGATTAAAAAGCCGGTCTATGGCCCCTGGGTTTTCTAAAAAAAAATTCACAAAGCCGGTCTATGGCCCCTGGGTTTTACGAACTTTTTTTCAGCATGCACGTCTTTGGCCCCTGGGTTTTACGAACTTTTTTCAACATGCACGTCGTTGGCCCCTGGGTTTTACGAACTTTTTTCAGCATGCACGTCGTTGGCCCCTGGGTTTTACGAACTTTTTTTCAGCATGCACGTCTTTGGCCAGTGGGTTTTACGATTTTTTTTCAGGGTGCACGTAGTTGGCCCCTGGGTTTTATGAACTTTTTTCAACATGCAAGTCTTTGGCCTCTGGGTTTTACAAACTTTTTTCACCATGCCTGTCATTGGCCCCTGGGTTTTACAAACTTTTTTTCAGCATGCACGTCTTTGGCCCCTGGGTTTTACGAATTTTTTTCAACATGTACGTCATTGGCCCCTGGGTTTTACAAACTTTTTTTCAGCATGCACGTCTTTGGCCCGTGTATTTTTCGTTACCCAGCTTACCCATGCACGGGCATTGCTAATGGTCAATGACGTCATCAACTTACCTGGGGATTAAAAGGCCGGCTCCTGGCCCCATCATTTTTCGTTACCTCAGCGACCCCACACAGGCATTGCAAATGGTCACCCCCGTATTCTTCTTCCCTGAATAAGTCCGTTTTCTGTTATAGTGTATTTATTCCCATTTTCAATCTTTATAGCAAAGGGGATTAAAATGCTGCCTTCTGTCAAGCCTAATGTGTAATGGCGTTAAGCATTATATGCTCGTTTTTTCTAGATAAGGTATTATCATACTGTTTCCCATTGTCTAAGATCATTTTATAGCTAAGATTTCATATTTACATAAGAAATGAGTTCACCCCTGTTACCAATTCAGTATTTGCCAAGGTCTTTTTCCTAAATCTAAAACTTATTCCAATTTATGGCCATTGTTTCATGTTCTGTCTAGTGTTGATAATTTTAATAGCCTATTAATATCCCCCTTTATCATGACCATTCATTCGCAGCTCTATCATGTCACCTATATTTTATCGCCTTTCTAGAGAACGTAATTTAAGCTTTGTCAATCTTTCTTCAGAGATTGCTTATTGAGCATAGGGCAAAATAAAAATGAAAACCTACTATCATCCATTTGTATGAAAACAGTCCCCTGCCAGGTATGGTGACTTCAATGCGATTTCAGTACTAATCCAATATTGCTGCATAAACGCATAAATGTATTTGCACGTGCATGAATATATATGCACATTCACTCAAAACATGCCTCCCCACACCTTGCTGTAGCATATAACAAATCAAAAATATTCATTCAGTGTTCATATATATGGACTACATTCAGTAAAACTCCTTTACTATGACCATTCAGTCACACCTCTATCATGTCACCCCTATTTCTTGTTCTTACTAGAGAATGTAATTTGAGCTTTGATAATCTTCCTTGAAGGATCGTTTATTTCTCATATGGCAAAATAAAAATGAAAACCGCTATCAGTCATTTATATGGAAAAAAACAGGGCCCTGGGCATTGGCAATCTCAATGCGAGTTCAGTAGTAATCCAATATTGTCCCTAACCATATACACATCTCACATTCGCTCAAAACATGCCTCCCACACCTTACTGTAGCATATAACAAATCAAAAATACTCATTCCGTAAGAGCAAACCTCTCATGTTTTGAAATAAGGCCTTCTGCAGTTACCTTCTTTTCTGACGTCATCATCCCTAATGCGGCGCGAGGCGTCAACGTGCTAAATGCGGATCCCAGGAGGTTCACACATAAGTGTGAACTCTTAATCAGGCTTAATACCTCAACTGTACTCTGTGCTTCACCAGAGTTGATATTCAGCTACAATAGCTCGTATTTTCCCTCATTGCTTATATTTTCTGTCATTCATAAACCCTATCAAACCATCCTAACCTAACTTATTATATATAACAAACAAATACATTCTACAGACCAGTTGTTGTTGTTGTTTATTGACATCACAAAAAGCGACCTCAGGTATAGGGATAAGGTATTGTTGGCCATTAACATATAAGTGTCAAGGTATCACAGCACCTTACTTTTCAAACTATGTATGACGTCACTAGATAACCAATGCTGCCTTTAGCCTCCTACTTGTATATGTACTGTATTTGATGTTATTATTTAAAAATGGCTAGACTAACCATTCCCACCTAACCTAATCAGAGGTTTAAGAACATACATTTTAGTAAACCACAACTGTAATCATTATTCAGTGATAAGTTCAAAAGTATAACAGCAGCCCAAATGTCGTACTGCTATTTAAGCAGAATCGTACATCTGGCAGCATTGTAGGTGAGCTGAACATAAGAATAAAGGTAACTGCAGAAGTCCTATTGGCACATACGAGGCAGCTCCTATATATCTCCACCCAATTTCATTCATATTCATGTCCACCCTATGCTTAAAACAACCAAGGGATCACACTTAAAGTATTAGTTTACAATAATAGTTTAAATATATAGCTCTCACTCTAGTTTTATACACAACAGCAATTATAAAACCCCATAGCTAGATATCCTCCTGTAATCCACAAGTAATTACCACACATCTGGCAGCACAGCGGATTAGTAGCTGTGTTGATAGGCTAGTCAACTGTCCTCACATCCATCAAATAGCTATCCAAATGTCGCACCTCAATTCATCCATCTAGCAACTCAGCTGGATGCTAGTCACTATATTCATAGGCTAATTATTTCTACACCTCAAAAAAAAATCCTAGTCTTGCTACGCAAATTAGCTAACTTGTTTCTAAGCCAACAGTCACAAATACAAGCATACATACCTACACGCACTCCACAACCCAAACATTCATAGAGAATAGCCTAGTTTTTTGCCACCATTTCCCCATTAATCAGATGTAATTTATGCCATACACTGAAAATACAGGATTTACACACCAAATATGTCATTTATTCGCAAAATATATTATTTACACTCAAATATACCATCACACCAAATAATATGACATTTACATAAAAAATATGTCAGTTGCACACAAAAATATACCATTTACACAATATTGCATGTACGCTCAGAGTATGACATTTACACAAAGTATGGTATTTGCACAAATATTTCAAAATGCTTATGCATTTAGAAAATCAGAAATACGCTTTCACTAAAATTACACAATTTCATATACATAATTTTCACAAAATACCTATACATTGTCTCATAAGCCAAAATACACTTAGACCATTAAGATCTATTTTTTCAGATTACAGTGCTTACGCAAAATACACAATTTGCACACAAAAATACAGTTGCACCAGTTCCACTTCAACAAATTAAAAACACAGCTTGCATAAATGCACTATTAGCACAACAATTCGTCCATATGCAATTACACAACATGCGCAATTAATACACAGCTTTCACAAATATTACACATCTTTCATAATCATTACATAACTTGCACAAATACATATCTAGCACAAGTACGTACAATACATAACTACCCCAAATATGAAAATACACAACTGGCATAAATACACGATTTACACAAATACAATTGCGACATTTACACAACTTGCTCAAAAATAAAATCAATACACTACTTACCAAAATACGATCAATACATAACTAGCACATATTCATTAAATACACAACTACACAATTTCCACAAATACACATACAAATACATAAACAATTAATACATACGACTTGCACAAAACAATACACAATTTATGGAAATATAATCAATACATAATTGCAATAATCATACAACTTATGCAAAATACATAATCTGCTCAATTAATACACAAGTATATTAATTGTGCAATATATGTACAAATACAAACACAACCAACTGGGTCAAACAATACACAATTTGCATGATATTTTTCTGGGTATATTTAGGATATTAATTATAATATGCTGAGTTTATCCAACTCCCCAAAAGTCAGAATTTCACATATAAAAATGGTGCATATAACTTCCGATGAGCTCAATATAAAACACATTCATTTTTCATTAATATTTCAACATTATTAGTGCTAAACTATTCATCTAACATATGTCCATTGTTGTTAATGTCTTATTAATACTTTCTTTTCGAGAGGTTGTGTTAGCTGGAGCTCTGGAGTAACATTATTATTGCAATAATGGAAGGATTAGTGAAGGATTTGGTGAGTCTGGTTGGAGCTCTGAGAGCAGAGATGGATTCCCTGCGGGAGGAGGTACGACGGCTGAGACTTCGGGAGGAAACGAAGGAGGAGACCTGTGTTGACGAGACCTCATCGTGGAGAGTCGTGAAGGACAGGGGTCTTAAGAAGACCTTGACAAGGCCGCCTGCAGACGCCCTTAGGACCGCAAATTAATTTGCCGTGTTGAAGGCCGAGTGCTGTGGTGCGCCTGCAGCGAGGAAATCAGCGAGGAGCGGCGGAGCGCAGGCCCCTCAGGCTGCTCAGAAAGTTAAGGAGGTACCAAAGCGAATTTTGGTTGTGGGAGATTCCCAGGTGAGGTATTTAGACAGAACATTTTGTGCCAGAGATAGGGGGAACAGATTAAGGGTTTGCTATCCGGGAGCTGGAATTGGTGATATTGTTGGAAACATGAATGATATTATGACGAGAAATGGGAACAAACCCATTATTTGTATTAGTGCAGGGGGTAATGATGTTGGGCGAGTTAGGAGTGAGGAACTAATACAGAGATTCTGGACAGCCATTGAATTAGTTAGGAACAAGGGAGGAATCCCGATCATATGTGGCATTTTTCCAAAAAAGGGAGTGGGAAATGAATGGATGTCGAGGGCAATTGGTGTCAATTGCCGGCTGGAAAGATATTGCAAATCAAATGCAATATCTTTCATAGACAACTGGGAACACTTCTATGGAAGAAATGAAATGTATGCTCGTGATGGGGTGCATCTATCGGGTACTGGGGTTGTTGCTGTTGCGAACTCGTTGGAAGAAGTGGTTAGAGGTGTTTGTTTGGGTTTAAACTGTTAGTAGATTGAGGTATGGGAATTGATTTGGAGGAAGGAGATAATAAAAGTATGTGTTTGTGGGAGAAAGGAATTGGCAAAATGATCAGGGAAAGAGAAGGGCCTCAAAATAACAATTCACTTAAGGTATATTACACTAACAGTAGAAGTCTAAGAAATAAAATTAACGAATTAAATGCTCTTGTCTGCACAGAAAAAATAGATATTATTGCACTTACCGAAAAGTGGATGAATGTAGAAAATAGAGAACTATTAGCTGAATATCAAATAAATGGATTTAAACTATTTCACACAGATAGATATATTAGACGAGGAGGGGGAGTAGCCATATATGTTAGGGACAATTTGAAATGTAGTCTCAAAGAGGGAATCAAAACTGAGCCACACACAGAAACTATTTGGATAGAATTAAACGAAGAAGCAAATAATATTATAATAGAAGTTATATATAGGCCACCAAATTTAGACATAATGGAAGCAAAGCATCTATGGGATGAAATATCAAGGGCATCTAGATCTAACAGTATTTACGTCATGGGTGACTTTAATTTTAGTGAAATAAACTGGTTGAACAAAACAGGGAATAGTGAAGCAGAAGATTTTCTAGAATTAATTGACGATTGCTTTCTTACGCAACACATTAAGGAACCAACACGGGAAAATAATATTTTAGATTTAGTGTTAACTAACATAGAAACACAAATTATTGACATCGAAATAGGGAGTGAGCTAGGGAACAGTGATCACAAAGAAATCAGATTTAGCATAGAATGGAAAAGACCTGTAGGAGAAAATTCTGTTAAAGTGCCAGATTTTCGAAAAGCTGATTTTAATACCCTAAGAATTTTTTTGGGTCAAATTGATTGGAAAGTCTTGGGTATGGGGTGGGGGCCGGTCTTGGAGCGAGACATGAACCCAGCGATAGGTGACGTAAATGGGGATTTCGATGTGGATTCAATATATAACTTATTTAAGAATATTCTAAACAGAGCACAGGAACGTAGTATACCATACAAATTCAATAGATCGAATACTAATGACCCAAAGTGGATAACAAAGAATTTGAAGAACCAAAAGAAACTATGAAGTTCGCATAGAACGGGCAAGCAAAGACAAATCCTAAAGGGTTTTTTCAGTTATATCGTACTAAGACTAGGGAAAAGATAGGCCCATTAAAAACTGAGAGGTCAAATAACAGATAGTGATGAAGAGATGAGTAGTATTTTTAATAAATATTTTGTATCTGTATTTACTAAAGAGGAACTTAACAATATGCCTTCAGCCGAACAAGTCTATGTGGGTGGGGACGAGGACAGGTTGACGAGTTTAGCAGTTACCAGGGAGGATGTTCTTAAACAAATAGTAAAACTCAAACCAAACAAATCCCCAGGGCCGGATGAAGTGTTTGCCAGGGTGCTTAAAGAATGCAAAGAGGAGCTTTGTGACCCACTGTCAACCATATTTAATAAATCAACAGAGTCAGGCAGAGTGCCAGAGATTTGGAAAGTTGCTAATGTGATAACAGTTTTTAAGAAACAAGATAGATCACTTGCGTCTAACTATCGACCAATTAGCCTAACGTCTATTGTGGGAAAGTTACTCGAATATATAATAGCAAATAAAATTCGTCTTCATCTTGAAAAACATAAATTAATAATTGAGTCGCAACATGGTTTTATAAATGGCCGTTCATGTTTAACAAATTTGTTATCTTTTTATTCTAGCATAGTTGAGGCAGTTGATAGTGGTAAGGATTGTGATGTTGTGTACCTTGACTTTAGCAAAGCTTTTGATACAGTGCCACATGAAAGACTGATTAAAAAGATAGTCTCACGGTATTGGGGGTGCTATATTAAGCTGGATTAGGGCATGGCTATACCAAAGGAAATAGGGAGTTAGTATAAATGGAATCAAGTCAGAGTGGGAAAATGTTGTAAGTGGAGTGCCTTAAGGCTCTGTCCTGGGACCTGTTGCGTAAGAAAACAACAAAGGGGTGAGATATATGAGGACGGGCACCCGTACAGAGGTGGGATATTTGAGGGCTGGCACCAATACAAGTGTGGCATATATGAGGACGAGCACCCGTACAGGGGTGGGATATGAGGGCGGGCACCCTTACAGGGGTGGGATTAATGAGGGCGGACGAATTTTTTTCAGGGTGCACTTCGTTGGCCCCTGGGTTTTATGAACTTTTTTTAACATGCACGTCTTTAGCCTCTGGGTTTTACAAACTTTTTTTCAGCATGCACGTCTTTGGCCCCAGGGTTTTACGAACTATTTTTCAGCATGCACGTCTTTGGCCCCCTGGTTTACGAACTTTTTTCAACATGCACGTCATTGGTCCCTAGGTTTTACGAACTTTTTTTCAGCATGCACGTCTTTGGTCCGTGTATTTTTCGTTACCCCGCTGACCCATGCACGGGCATTGCTAATGGTCAATGACGTCATCAACTTACCTGGGGATTAAAAGGCCGGCTCCTGGTCCCATCATTTTTCGTTACCTCAGCGACCCCGTACAGGCATTGCTAATGGTCAACCCCGTATTCTTCTTCCCTGAATAAGTCCGTTTTCTGTTATAGTGTGTTTATTCTCATTTTCAATGTTTATAGCAAAGGGGATTAAAATGCTGCCTTCTGTCAAGCCTAATGTGTAATGGCATTAAGCATTATATGCTCGTTTTTTCTAGATCGAGATAGAGCAGTCTCCGTGGTGTAGTGGTAAGACACTCGCCTGGCGTTCCGCGAGCGCTATGTCATGGGTTCGTATCCTGACCGGGGAGGATTTACTGGGCGCAATTCCTTAACTGTAGCCTCTGTTTAACGCAACAGTAAAATGTGTACTTGGATGAAAAAACGATTCTTCGCGGCAGGGGATCGTATTCCAGGGACCATAGGATTAAGGACTTGCCCGAAACGCTACGCGTACTAGTGGCTGTACAAGAATGTAACAACTCTTGTATATATCTCAAAAAGATAAGGTATTACCATACTGTTTCCCATTGTCTAAGATCATTTTATAGCTAAGATATCATATTAACATAAGAAATGATTTCACCCCTGTTACCAATCCAGTATTCGCCCAGGTCTTTTTCCTAAATCTAAAACTTATTCCAATTTATGGTTATTGTTTCATGTTCTGCCTAGTGTTGATAATTTTAATAGCCTATTAATATCCCCCTTTATCATTAGGGGGATATTAAAAGAGAATTTATCTCTTTTCCTTTAGGCTGGAAAGAAATTGCAAATCAAATGCAATATCTTTCATAGACAACTGGAAACGCTTCTATGGAAGAAATGAAATGCATGCTGGTGATGGGGTGCATCTATGCACCCCATCACCAGTTTTATACCTCATCATCATGATGAGGTATAAAACAGCCATAGAGTTAGTTAGGAGCAAGGGAGGAATCCCGATCATATGTGGCATTCTTCCAAGAAAGGGAGTGGGAAATGAATGGATATCGAGGGCACTTGGTGTCAATTGCCGGCTGGAAAGATATTGCAAATCAAATGCAATATCTTTCATAGACAACTGGGAACACTTCTATGGAAGAAATGAAATGTATGCTCGTGATGGGGTGCATCTATCGAGAGCTGGGGTTGTTGCTGTTGCGAACTCGCTAGAAGAAGTGGTTAGAGGTGTTTGTTTGGGTTTAAACTGTTAGTAGATAGAGGTATGGGAATTGATTTGGAGGAAGGAGGTAATAAAAGTATGTGTTTGTGGGAGAAAGGAATTGGCAGAACGATCAGGGAAAGAGAAGGTCCGCAAAATAACAATTCACTTAGGGTATATTACACTAACAGTAGAAGTCTAAGAAATAAAATTAATGAATTAAATGCTCTTGTCTGCACAGAAAAAATAGATATTATTGCACTTACCGAAACGTGGATGAATGTAGAAAATAGAGAACTATTAGCTGAATATCAAATATATGGATTTAAACTATTTCACACAGATAGATATATTAGACGAGGAGGTGGAGTAGCCATATATGTTAGGGACAATTTGAAATGTAGTCTCAAAGAGGGAATCAAAACAGAGCCACACACAGAAACTATTTGGATTGAATTAAACGAAAAAGCTAATAATATTATAATAGGAGTAATATATAGGCCACCAAATTTAGACAGAATGGAAGCAAAGCATCTATGGGATGAAATATCTAGAGCATCTAGATCTAACAGTATTTATGTCATGGGTGACTTTAATTTTAGCGGAATAAACTGGTTGAACAAAACAGGGAATAGTGAAGCAGAAGATTTTCTAGAATTAATTGACGATTGCTTTCTTACGCAACACATTAAGGAACCAACACGGGAAAATAATATTTTAGATTTAGTGTTAACTAACAGGGAAACGCAAATTAATGACATCGAAATAGGGAGTGAGCTAGGGAGCAGTGATCACAAAGAAATCAGATTTAGCATAGAATGGAATAGACCAGTAGGAGAAAATTTTGTTAAAGTGCCAGATTTTCGAAAAGCTGATTTTAATAGCCTAAGAAATTTTTTGGGTCAAATTGATTGGAAAGGCTTGGGTATGGGGTGTGGGCCGGTCTTGGAGCGAGACATGAACCCAGCGATAGGTGACTTAAATGGGGATTTCGATGTGGATTCAATATATAACTTATTTAAGAATATTCTAAACAAAGCACAGGAACGTAGTATACCATACAAATTGAATAGATCGTATACTATTGACCCAAAGTGGATAACAAAGAATTTGAAGAACCTTATAGGTAAAAAGAGAGCTTGGTACAAAAGGATTAAAAATGGGGAGGTCACTTTAGAACATGAATTCGTACAACTGGTTAGAAATGTTAAAAAAGAGATAAGGAAAGCAAAAAGAAACTATGAAGTTCGCATAGCAGGGCAAGCAAAGACAAATCCTAAAGGGTTTTTTCAGTTATATCGTACTAAGACTAGGGAAAGGATAGGTCCATTAAAAACTGAGACAGGTCAAATAACAGATAGTGATGAAGAGATGAGTAGTATTTTTAATAAATATTTTGTATCTGTATTTACTAAAGAGGAACTTAACAATATGCCTTCAGCCGAACAAGTCTATGTGGGTGGGGACGAGGACAGGTTGACGAGTTTAGCAGTTACATAAGAACATAAGAACATAAGAACAAACGTAACTGCAGAAGGCCTATTGGCCCATACGAGGCAGCTCCTATTCTATAACCACCCAATCCCACTCATATACTTGTCCAACCCGTGCTTGAAACAATCGAGGGACCCCACCTCCACAATGTTACGCGGCAATTGGTTCCACAAATCAACAACCCTGTTACTGAACCAGTATTTACCCAAGTCTTTCCTAAATCTAAACTTATCCAATTTATATCCATTGTTTCGTGTTCTGTCCTGTGTTGATACTTTTAATACCCTATTAATATCCCCCCGGTTATGTCCATTCATCCACTTGTAAACCTCTATCATGTCACCCCTAACTCTTCGCCTTTCCAGTGAATGCAACTTAAGCTTTGTTAATCTTTCTTCATATGAAAGATTTCTAATTTGGGGAATTAACTTAGTCATCCTACGCTGGACACGTTCAAGTGAATTTATATCCATTCTATAATATGGCGACCAAAACTGAACTGCATAATCTAAATGGGGCCTAACTAGAGCAAGATATAGCTTGAGAACCACACCAGGTGTCTTGTTACTAACGCTGCGATTAATAAATCCAAGTGTCCGATTTGCCTTATTACGAACATTTATGCATTGATCCTTTTGTTTTAAATTCTTACTAATCATAACTCCCAGATCCCTTTCGCAATCCGACTTCGCAATCACAACACCATCTAGCTCGTATCTTGTAACTCTATCATCATTACCTAACCTCAGAACTTTACATTTATCAGCATTAAACTGCATCTGCCAATCCTTTGACCATTTCAAAACCCTATCTAGATCAACTTGAAGTGATAGTGAGTCCTCCTCCGAATTAATTTCCCTACCGATTTTCGTATCATCGGCAAATTTGCAAATGTTGCTACTCAAACCTGAATCTAAATCATTTATATATATTATAAACAACAGAGGTCCCAGGACAGAGCCTTGAGGCACTCCACTTACAACATTTTCCCACTCTGACTTATCAACAACATGTGGCACTGTATCAAAAGCTTTGCTAAAGTCAAGGTATACAACATCGCAATCCTTACCACTATCAACTGCCTCAACAATGCTAGAATAAAAAGATAACAAATTTGTTAAACATGAACGGCCATTTATAAAACCATGTTGCGACTCAATTATTAATTTATGTTTTTCAAGATGAAGACGAATTTTATTTGCTATTATAGATTCGAGTAACTTTCCCACAATAGACGTTAGGCTAATTGGTCGATAGTTAGACGCAAGTGATCTATCTCCTTTCTTAAAAACTGGTATCACATTAGCAACTTTCCAAAACTCTGGCACTCTGCCTGACTCTATTGATTTATTAAATATGGTTGACAGTGGGTCACAAAGCTCCTCTTTGCATTCTTTAAGCACCCTAGCAAACACTTCATCCGGCCCTGGGGATTTGTTTGGTTTGAGTTTTACTATTTGTTTAAGAACATCCTCCCTGGTAACTGCTAAACTCGTCAACCTGTCCTCGTCCCTACCCACATAGACTTGTTCGGCTGAAGGCATATTGTTAAGTTCCTCTTTAGTAAATACAGATACAAAATATTTATTAAAAATACTACTCATCTCTTCATAAGAACATAAGAACATAAGAACAAAGGTAACTGCAGAAGGCCTATTGGCCCATACGAGGCAGCTCCTATTCTATAACCACCCAATCCCACTCATATACTTGTCCAACCCGTGCTTGAAACAATCGAGGGACCCCACCTAAGAACATAAGAACATAAGAACAAAGGTAACTGCAGAAGGCCTATTGGCCCATACGAGGCAGCTCCTATTCTATAACCACCCAATCCCACTCATATACTTGTCCAACCCGTGCTTGAAACAATCGAGGGACCCCACCTCCACAATGTTACGCGGCAATTGGTTCCACAAATCAACAACCCTGTTACTGAACCAGTATTTACCCAAGTCTTTCCTAAATCTAAACTTATCCAATTTATATCCATTGTTTCGTGTTCTGTCCTGTGTTGATACTTTTAATACCCTATTAATATCCCCCCGGTTATGTCCATTCATCCACTTGTAAACCTCTATCATGTCACCCCTAACTCTTCGCCTTTCCAGTGAATGCAACTTAAGCTTTGTTAATCTTTCTTCATATGAAAGATTTCTAATTTGGGGAATTAACTTAGTCATCCTACGCTGGACACGTTCAAGTGAATTTATATCCATTCTATAATATGGCGACCAAAACTGAACTGCATAATCTAAATGGGGCCTAACTAGAGCAAGATATAGCTTGAGAACCACACCAGGTGTCTTGTTACTAACGCTGCGATTAATAAATCCAAGTGTCCGATTTGCCTTATTACGAACATAAGAACATAAGAACATAAGAACAAAGGTAACTGCAGAAGGCCTATTGGCCCATACGAGGCAGCTCCTATTCTATAACCACCCAATCCCACTCATATACTTGTCCAACCCGTGCTTGAAACAATCGAGGGACCCCACCTCCACAATGTTACGCGGCAATTGGTTCCACAAATCAACAACCCTGTTACTGAACCAGTATTTACCCAAGTCTTTCCTAAATCTAAACTTATCCAATTTATACCCATTGTTTCGTGTTCTGTCCTGTGTTGATACTTTTAATACCCTATTAATATCCCCCCGGTTATGTCCATTCATCCACTTGTAAACCTCTATCATGTCACCCCTAACTCTTCGCCTTTCCAGTGAATGCAACTTAAGCTTTGTTAATCTTTCTTCATATGAAAGATTTCTAATTTGGGGAATTAACTTAGTCATCCTACGCTGGACACGTTCAAGTGAATTTATATCCATTCTATAATATGGCGACCAAAACTGAACTGCATAATCTAAATGGGGCCTAACTAGAGCAAGATATAGCTTGAGAACCACACCAGGTGTCTTGTTACTAACGCTGCGATTAATAAATCCAAGTGTCCGATTTGCCTTATTACGAACATTTATGCATTGATCCTTTTGTTTTAAATTCTTACTAATCATAACTCCCAGATCCCTTTCGCAATCCGACTTCGCAATCACAACCCCATCTAGCTCGTATCTTGTAACTCTATCATCATTACCTAACCTCAGAACTTTACATTTATCAGCATTAAACTGCATCTGCCAATCCTTTGACCATTTCAAAACCCTATCTAGATCAACTTGAAGTGATAGTGAGTCCTCCTCCGAATTAATTTCCCTACCGATTTTCGTATCATCGGCAAATTTGCAAATGTTGCTACTCAAACCTGAATCTAAATCATTTATATATATTATAAACAACAGAGGTCCCAGGACAGAGCCTTGAGGCACTCCACTTACAACATTTTCCCACTCTGACTTGATTCCATTTATACTAACTCTCTGTTTCCTTTGGTATAGCCATGCCCTAATCCAGCTTAATATAGCACCCCCAATACCATGAGACTCTATTTTTTTAATCAGTCTTTCATGTGGCACTGTATCAAAAGCTTTGCTAAAGTCAAGGTATACAACATCGCAATCCTTACCACTATCAACTGCCTCAACAATGCTAGAATAAAAAGATAACAAATTTGTTAAACATAAACGGCCATTTATAAAACCATGTTGCGACTCAATTATTAATTTATGTTTTTCAAGATGAAGACGAATTTTAT
The DNA here is from genome assembly GCF_040958095.1 of Procambarus clarkii. Classification (NCBI taxonomy): domain Eukaryota; kingdom Metazoa; phylum Arthropoda; class Malacostraca; order Decapoda; family Cambaridae; genus Procambarus; species Procambarus clarkii. The sequence goes on along the minus strand of NC_091170.1, from coordinate 1,500,756 downwards.
TTGCTATTATAGATTCGAGTAACTTTCCCACAATAGACGTTAGGCTAATTGGTCGATAGTTAGACGCAAGTGATCTATCTCCTTTCTTAAAAACTGGTATCACATTAGCAACTTTCCAAAACTCTGGCACTCTGCCTGACTCTATTGATTTATTAAATATGGTTGACAGTGGGTCACAAAGCTCCTCTTTGCATTCTTTAAGCACCCTAGCAAACACTTCATCCGGCCCTGGGGATTTGTTTGGTTTGAGTTTTACTATTTGTTTAAGAACATCCTCCCTGGTAACTGCTAAACTCGTCAACCTGTCCTCGTCCCCACCCACATAGACTTGTTCGGCTGAAGGCATATTGTTAAGTTCCTCTTTAGTAAATACAGATACAAAATATTTATTAAAAATACTACTCATCTCTTCATCACTATCTGTTATTTGACCTGTCTCAGTTTTTAATGGACCTATCCTTTCCCTAGTCTTAGTACGATATAACTGAAAAAACCCTTTAGGATTTGTCTTTGCTTGCCCTGCTATGCGAACTTCATAGTTTCTTTTTGCTTTCCTTATCTCTTTTTTAACATTTCTAACCAGTTGTACGAATTCCTGTTCTAAAGTGACCTCCCCATTTTTAATCCTTTTGTACCAAGCTCTCTTTTTACCTATAAGGTTCTTCAAATTCTTTGTTATCCACTTTGGGTCAATAGTATACGATCTATTCAATTTGTATGGTATACTACGTTCCTGTGCTTTGTTTAGAATATTCTTAAATAAGTTATATATTGAATCCACATCGAAATCCCCATTTAAGTCACCTATCGCTGGGTTCATGTCTCGCTCCAAGACCGGCCCACACCCCATACCCAAGCCTTTCCAATCAATTTGACCCAAAAAATTTCTTAGGCTATTAAAATCAGCTTTTCGAAAATCTGGCACTTTAACAGAATTTTCTCCTACTGGTCTATTCCATTCTATGCTAAATCTGATTTCTTTGTGATCACTGCTCCCTAGCTCACTCCCTATTTCGATGTCATTAATTTGCGTTTCCCTGTTAGTTAACACTAAATCTAAAATATTATTTTCCCGTGTTGGTTCCTTAATGTGTTGCGTAAGAAAGCAATCGTCAATTAATTCTAGAAAATCTTCTGCTTCACTATTCCCTGTTTTGTTCAACCAGTTTATTCCGCTAAAATTAAAGTCACCCATGACATAAATACTGTTAGATCTAGATGCTCTAGATATTTCATCCCATAGATGCTTTGCTTCCATTCTGTCTAAATTTGGTGGCCTATATATTACTCCTATTATAATATTATTAGCTTTTTCGTTTAATTCAATCCAAATAGTTTCTGTGTGTGGCTCTGTTTTGATTCCCTCTTTGAGACTACATTTCAAATTGTCCCTAACATATATGGCTACTCCACCTCCTCGTCTAATATATCTATCTGTGTGAAATAGTTTAAATCCATATATTTGATATTCAGCTAATAGTTCTCTATTTTCTACATTCATCCACGTTTCGGTAAGTGCAATAATATCTATTTTTTCTGTGCAGACAAGAGCATTTAATTCGTTAATTTTATTTCTTAGACTTCTACTGTTAGTGTAATATACCCTAAGTGAATTGTTATTTTGCGGACCTTCTCTTTCCCTGATCGTTTTGCCAATTCCTTTCTCCCACAAACACATACTTTTATTACCTCCTTCCTCCAAATCAATTCCCATACCTCTATCTACTAACAGTTTAAACCCAAATAAACACCTCTAACCACTTCTTCTAGCGAGTTCGCAACAGCAACAACCCCAGCTCTCGATAGATGCACCCCATCACGAGCATACATTTCATTTCTTCCATAGAAGTGTTCCCAGTTGTCTATGAAAGATATTGCATTTGATTTGCAATATCTTTCCAGCCGGCAATTGACACCAAGTGCCCTCGATATCCATTCATTTCCCACTCCCTTTCTTGGAAGAATGCCACATATGATCGGGATTCCTCCCTTGCTCCTAACTAACTCTATGGCTGATTTATACCTCTGAATCAGTTCCTCACTCCTGACTCGACCAACATCATTTCCTCCCACGCTAATGCAAATAATGGATTGTTCCCATTACCAGCCATAATATCATTCATGTTGTTTATAATATCACCAATGCCAGCCCCGGGATAGCAAACCCTTAACCTGTTCCCCCTATCTCTAGCACAAAACGTTCTATCCAAATACCTTATCTGGGAATCTCCCACAACTAATGTTTGCTTAGGTACTTCCTTTACTTTCTGAGGGGCCTGCGCTTCCTTTCTCTTCGTTGCTTTCCCTTTTGCGCGATCCACAGTCTCTCCACAGCACTCGTCCTCCAAAACGTCAAATGAATTTGAAGTTGCTATGGCGTTTGAAGGCGGCTTTATCAAAGTCTTCTTAAGGCCCCTGTCTTTCGCAACTCTCCAAGACGAGGTCCCTTTACTGCTGGTCTCCTCCTTCGTTACTTCTCGTTGTTTTTTAAGCTGACGCACCTCCTCCCGCAGAGAGTCCAACTCTGTCCTCAGGGCTCCCACTAGAGTCACCAGGTCCTTCACTACAACTTCCATATTGCTATGATAATATAACAACACTCAGGAGCTCCGGTTAACACAACCTCTCACTGTGACTTCACCTGACCGACTGGACGAATATTGGATTACTACTAAACTCGCATTGAAATCACCCACTCTTAAATCACTCAATTATTAATTTATGTTTTTCAAGATGAAGACGAATTTTATTTGCTATTATAGATTCGAGTAACTTTCCCACAATAGACGTTAGGCTAATTGGTCGATAGTTAGACGCAAGTGATCTATCTCCTTTCTTAAAAACTGGTATCACATTAGCAACTTTCCAAAACTCTGGCACTCTGCCTGACTCTATTGATTTATTAAATATGGTTGACAGTGGGTCACAAAGCTCCTCTTTGCATTCTTTAAGCACCCTAGCAAACACTTCATCCGGCCCTGGGGATTTGTTTGGTTTGAGTTTTACTATTTGTTTAAGAACATCCTCCCTGGTAACTGCTAAACTCGTCAACCTGTCCTCGTCCCCACCCACATAGACTTGTTCGGCTGAAGGCATATTGTTAAGTTCCTCTTTAGTAAATACAGATACAAAATATTTATTAAAAATACTACTCATCTCTTCATCACTATCTGTTATTTGACCTGTCTCAGTTTTTAATGGACCTATCCTTTCCCTAGTCTTAGTACGATATAACTGAAAAAACCCTTTAGGATTTGTCTTTGCTTGCCCTGCTATGCGAACTTCATAGTTTCTTTTTGCTTTCCTTATCTCTTTTTTAACATTTCTAACCAGTTGTACGAATTCCTGTTCTAAAGTGACCTCTCCATTTTTAATCCTTTTGTACCAAGCTCTCTTTTTACCTATAAGGTTCTTCAAATTCTTTGTTATCCACTTTGGGTCATTAGTATACGATCTATTCAATTTGTATGGAATACTACGTTCCTGTGCTTTGTTTAGAATATTCTTAAATAAGTTATATATTGAATCCACATCGAAATCCCCATTTAAGTCACCTATCGCTGGGTTCATGTCTCGCTCCAAGACCGGCCCACACCCCATACCCAAGCCTTTCCAATCAATTTGACCCAAAAAATTTCTTAGGCTATTAAAATCAGCTTTTCGAAAATCTGGCACTTTAACAGAATTTTCTCCTACTGGTCTATTCCATTCTATGCTAAATCTGATTTCTTTGTGATCACTGCTCCCTAGCTCACTCCCTATTTCGATGTCATTAATTTGCGTTTCCCTGTTAGTTAACACTAAATCTAAAATATTATTTTCCCGTGTTGGTTCCTTAATGTGTTGCGTAAGAAAGCAATCGTCAATTAATTCTAGAAAATCTTCTGCTTCACTATTCCCTGTTTTGTTCAACCAGTTTATTCCGCTAAAATTAAAGTCGCCCATGACATAAATACTGTTAGATCTAGATGCTCTAGATATTTCATCCCATAGATGCTTTGCTTCCATTCTGTCTAAATTTGGTGGCCTATATATTACTCCTATTATAATATTATTAGCTTTTTCGTTTAATTCAATCCAAATAGTTTCTGTGTGTGGCTCTGTTTTGATTCCCTCTTTGAGACTACATTTCAAATTGTCCCTAACATATATGGCTACTCCACCTCCTCGTCTAATATATCTATCTGTGTGAAATAGTTTAAATCCATATATTTGATATTCAGCTAATAGTTCTCTATTTTCTACATTCATCCACGTTTCGGTAAGTGCAATAATATCTATTTTTTCTGTGCAGACAAGAGCATTTAATTCGTTAATTTTATTTCTTAGACTTCTACTGTTAGTGTAATATACCCTAAGTGAATTGTTATTTTGCGGACCTTCTCTTTCCCTGATCGTTTTGCCAATTCCTTTCTCCCACAAACACATACTTTTATTACCTCCTTCCTCCAAATCAATTCCCATACCTCTATCTACTAACAGTTTAAACCCAAACAAACACCTCTAACCACTTCTTCTAGCGAGTTCGCAACAGCAACAACCCCAGCTCTCGATAGATGCACCCCATCACGAGCATACATTTCATTTCTTCCATAGAAGTGTTCCCAGTTGTCTATGAAAGATATTGCATTTGATTTGCAATATCTTTCCAGCCGGCAATTGACACCAAGTGCCCTCGATATCCATTCATTTCCCACTCCCTTTCTTGGAAGAATGCCACATATGATCGGGATTCCTCCCTTGCTCCTAACTAACTCTATGGCTGTTTTATACCTCTGAATCAGTTCCTCACTCCTGACTCGACCAACATCATTTCCTCCCACGCTAATGCAAATAATGGGATTGTTCCCATTACCAGCCATAATATCATTCATGTTGTTTATAATATCACCAATGCCAGCTCCGGGATAGCAAACCCTTAACCTGTTCCCCCTATCTCTAGCACAAAACGTTCTATCCAAATACCTTATCTGGGAATCTCCCACAACTAATGTTTGCTTAGGTACTTCCTTTACTTTCTGAGGGGCCTGCGCTTCCTTTCTCTTCGTTGCTTTCCCTTTTGCGCGATCCACAGTCTCTCCACAGCACTCGTCCTCCAAAACGTCAAATGAATTTGAAGTTGCTATGGCGTTTGAAGGCGGCTTTATCAAAGTCTTCTTAAGGCCCCTGTCTTTCGCAACTCTCCAAGACGAGGTCCCTTTACTGCTGGTCTCCTCCTTCGTTACTTCTCGTTGTTTTTTAAGCTGACGCACCTCCTCCCGCAGAGAGTCCAACTCTGTCCTCAGGGCTCCCACTAGAGTCACCAGGTCCTTCACTACAACTTCCATATTGCTATGATGGATAGTGATTCATCACTATCTGTTATTTGACCTGTCTCAGTTTTTAATGGACCTATCCTTTCCCTAGTCTTAGTACGATATAACTGAAAAAACCCTTTAGGATTTGTCTTTGCTTGCCCTGCTATGCGAACTTCATAGTTCCTTTTTGCTTTCCTTATCTCTTTTTTAACATTTCTAACCAGTTGTACGAATTCCTGTTCTAAAGTGACCTCCCCATTTTTAATCCTTTTGTACCAAGCTCTCTTTTTACCTATAAGGTTCTTCAAATTCTTTGTTATCCACTTTGGGTCATTAGTATACGATCTATTCAATTTGTATGGTATACTACGTTCCTGTGCTTTGTTTAGAATATTCTTAAATAAGTTATATATTGAATCCACATCGAAATCCCCATTTAAGTCACCTATCGCTGGGTTCATGTCTCGCTCCAAGACCGGCCCACACCCCATACCCAAGCCTTTCCAATCAATTTGACCCAAAATCCCAGGGAGGATGTTCTTAAACAAATAGTAAAACTCAAACCAAACAAATCCCCAGGGCCGGATGAAGTGTTTGCTAGGGTGCTTAAAGAATGCAAGGAGGAGCTTTGTGACCCACTGCCAACCATATTTAATAAATCAATAGAGTCAGGCAGAGTGCCAGAGTTTTGGAAAGTTGCTAATGTGATACCAGTTTTTAAGAAAGGAGATAGATCACTTGCGTCTAACTATCGACCAATTAGCCTAACGTCTATTGTGGGAAAGTTACTCGAATCTATAATAGCAAATAAAATTCGTCTTCATCTTGAAAAACATGAATTAATAATTGAGTCGCAACATGGTTTTATAAATGGTCGTTCATGTTTAACAAATTTGTTATCTTTTTATTCTAGCATTGTTGAGGCAGTTGATAGTGGTAAGGATTGCGATGTTGACTTTACTTTAGCAAAGTAAAGCCTTGACTTTAGCAAAGCTTTTGATACAGTGCCACATGAAAGACTGATTAAAAAAATAGAGTCTCATGGTATTGGGGGTGCTATATTAAGCTGGATTAGGGCATGGCTATACCAAAGGAAACAGAGAGTTAGTATAAATGGAATCAAGTCAGAGTGGGAAAATGTTGTAAGTGGAGTGCCTCAAGGCTCTGTCCTGGGACCTCTGTTGTTTATAATATATATAAATGATTTAGATTCAGGTTTGAGTAGCAACATTTGCAAATTTGCCGATGATACGAAAATCGGTAGGGAAATTAATTCGGAGGAGGACTCACTATCACTTCAAGTTGATCTAGATAGGGTTTTGAAATGGTCAAAGGATTGGCAGATGCAGTTTAATGCTGATAAATGTAAAGTTCTGAGGTTAGGTAATGATGATAGAGTTACAAGATACGAGCTAGATGGTGTTGTGATTGCGAAGTCGGATTGCGAAAGGGATCTGGGAGTTATGATTAGTAAGAATTTAAAACAAAAGGATCAATGCATAAATGTTCGTAATAAGGCAAATCGGACACTTGGATTTATTAATCGCAGCGTTAGTAACAAGACACCTGGTGTGGTTCTCAAGCTATATCTTGCTCTAGTTAGGCCCCATTTAGATTATGCAGTTCAGTTTTGGTCGCCATATTATAGAATGGATATAAATTCACTTGAACGTGTCCAGCGTAGGATGACTAAGTTAATTCCCCAAATTAGAAATCTTTCATATGAAGAAAGATTAACAAAGCTTAAGTTGCATTCACTGGAAAGGCGAAGAGTTAGGGGTGACATGATAGAGGTTTACAAGTGGATGAATGGACATAACCGGGGGGATATTAATAGGGTATTAAAAGTATCAACACAGGACAGAACACGAAACAATGGATATAAATTGGATAAGTTTAGATTTAGGAAAGACTTGGGTAAATACTGGTTCAGTAACAGGGTTGTTGATTTGTGGAACCAATTGCCGCGTAACATTGTGGAGGTGGGGTCCCTCGATTGTTTCAAGCACGGGTTGGACAAGTATATGAGTGGGATTGGGTGGTTATAGAATAGGAGCTGCCTCGTATGGGCCAATAGGCCTTCTGCAGTTACCTTTGTTCTTATGTTCTTATGTTCTTATCTATCGAGGGCTGGGGTTGTTGCTGTTGCGAACTCGATGGAACCAGTGGCTAGAGGTGTTTGTTTGGGTTTATACTGTTAGTAGATAGTGGTATGGGAATTGATTTGGAGGAAGGAGGTAATAAAAGTATGTGTTCGTGGGAGAAAAGAATTGGCAAAATGATCAAGGAAAGAAAAGGGCCTCAAAATAACAATTCACTTAGGATATATTACACTAACAGTAGAAGTCTAAGAAATAAAATTAATGAATTAAATGCTCTTGTCTGCACAGAAAAAATAGATATTATTGCACTTACCGAAACGTGGATGAACGTAGAAAATAGAGAACTATTTTCTGAATATCAGATAATTGGATTTAAACTATTTCACACAGATAGATATATTAGACGAGGAGGGGGAGTAGCCATATATGTTAGGGACAATTTGAAATGTAGTCTCAAAGAGGGAATCAAAACTGAGCCACACACAGAAACTATTTGGATAGAATTAAACGAAAAAGCAAATAATATTATAATAGGAGTTATATATAGGCCACCAAATTTAGACAGAATGGAAGCAATGCATCTATGGAAAGAAATATCTAAAGCATCTAGATCTAACAGTATTTATGTCATGGGTGACTTTAATTTTAGTGGAATAAACTGGGTGAACAAAACAGGGAATAGTGAAGCAGAAGATTTTCTAGAATTAATTGACAATTGCTTTCTTACGCAACACATTAAGGAACCAACACGGGAAAATAATATTTTAGATTTAGTGTTAACTAACAGGGAAACACAAATTAATGACATCGAAATAGGGAATGAGCTAGGGAACAGTGATCACAAAGTAATCAGATTTAGCATAGAATGGAATAGACCTGTAGGAGAAAATTCTGTCAAAGTGCCAGATTTTCGAAAAGCTGATTTTAATAGCCTAAGAAATTTTTGGGGTCAAATAGATTGGAAACTCTTGGGTATGGGGTGTGGGCCGGTCTTAGAGCGAGACATAAACCCAGCGATAAGTGACGTAAAAGGGGATTTCGATGTGGATTTAATATATAACTTATTTAAGAATATTTTAAACAAAGCACAGGAACGTAGTATACCATACAATTTGAATAGCTCGAATACTAATGTCCCAAAGTGGATAACAAATAATTTAAAGAACTTTATAGGTAAAAAGAGAGCTTGGTACAAAAGGATTAAGAATGGGGAAGTCAGGTTAGAACAGGAATTCATACAACTGGTTAGAAATGTTAAAAAAGAGATTAGGAAAGCAAAAAGAAACTATGATGTTCGCATAGCAGAGCAAGCTAAGTCAAATCCAAAAGTGTTTTTTCAGTTATATCGCACTAAGACTAGGGAAAGGATAGGTCCAATAAAATCTGAGACAGGTCAAATAACGAATAATGACAAGGAGATGAGTAGTATTTTTAACAAATATTTTAAATCTGTATTTACTAAAGAAGAACTTAACAATATGCCTTCAGCAAAACAAGTCTATGTGGGTGGGGATGAGGACAGGTTGACTAGTTTAGCAGTTACCAGGGAGGATGTAATTAATTAAACAATTAGAAAAACTAAAACCAAACAAATCCCCAGGGCCGGATGAAGTGTTTGCCAGGGTGCTTAAAGAATGCAAAGAGGAGCTTTCCGAGCCACTGTCTACCATATTTAATAAATCAATAGAGTCAGGCAGAGTGCCAGAGTCATGGAATGTAGCTAATTTGGTACCAATTTTTAAGAAAGGAGATAGATCACTTGCGTCAAACTATCGGCCAATTAGCCTAACGTCTATTGTGGGAAAGTTACTTGAATCAATAATTGCAAATACAATTCGTCTCCATCTTGAAAAACAAAAATTAATAAATGAGTCGCAACATGGTTTTACAAATAGCCGTTCATGTTTAACAAATTTGCTAACTTTTTATTCCAGCATAGTTGAGGCAGTTGATAGTGGTAAGGATTGTGATGTTGTGTACCTCGACTTTAGAACATAAGAACATAAGAACAAAGGCATCTGCAGAAGGCCTGTTGGCCCATACGAGGCAGCTCTATTTATAACCACCCAATCCCACTCATATACATGTCCAACCCATGCTTGAAACAATGGAGGGACCCCACCTCCACAATGTTACGCGGCAATTGGTTCCACAAATCAACAACCCTGTTACTGAACCAGTATTTACCCAAGCCTTTCCTAAATCTAAACTTATCCAATTTATAACCATTGTTTCGTGTTCTGTCTTGTGTTGATACTTTTAATACCCAATTAATATCCCCTTTGTTATGTCCATTCACCCACTTGTAAACCTCTATCATGTCACCCCTAACTCTTCGCCTTTCCAGTGAATGCAACTTAAGCTTTGTTAATCTTTCTTCATATGAAAGATTTCTAATTTGGGGAATTAACTTAGTCATCCTACGTTGGACATGTTTAAGTGAATTTATATCCATTCTATAATATGGAATAGAATTTGACCATTTCAAAGCCCTATCTAGATCAACTTGAAGTGATAGTGAGTCCTCCTCCGAATTAATTTCCGTACCGATTTTCGTATCATCGGCAAATTTGCAAATGTTGCTACTCAAACCTGAATCTAAATCATTTATATATATTATAAACAACAGAGGTCCCAGGACAGAGCCCTGAGGCACCCCACTTACAACATTTTCCCACTCTGACTCCATTTATACTAACTCTCTGTTTCCTTTGGTATAGCCATGCCCTAATCCAGCTTAATATAGCACCCCCAATACCATGAGACTCTAACTTTTTAATCAGTCTTTCATGTGGCACTGTATCAAAAGCTTTGCTAAAGTCAAGGTACACAACATCGCAATCCTTACCACTATCAACTGCCTCAACAATGCTACCTTGAGGCTACCTTGAGGTGCTTCCGGGGCTCAGTGTCCCCACGGCCCGGTCGTCGACCAGGCCTCCTGGTTGCTGGACTGATCAACCAGGCTGTTAGACGCGGCTGCTCGCAGCCTGACGTATGAGTCACAGCCTGGTTGATCAGGTATCCTTTGGAGGTGCTTATCCAGTTCTCTCTTGAACACTGTGAGGGGTTTGCCAGTTATGCCCCTTATGTGTAGTGGAAGCGTGTTGAACAGTCTCGGGCCTCTGATGTTGATAGAGTTCTCTCTCAGAGTACCTGTTGCACCTCTGCTTTTCAACGGGGGTATTCTGCACATCCTGCCATGTCTTCTGGTCTCATGTGGTGTTATTTCTGTGTGCAGGTTTGGGACCAGCCCCTCAATTATTTTCCACGTGTAAATTATTATGTATCTCTCCCGCCTGCGCTCAAGGGAGTACAGATTTAGGCTCTTTAGTCGGTCCCAGTAATTTAGATGTTTTACTGAGTGGATTCTAGCAGTAAAGGATCTCTGCACGCTCTCCAGGTCAGCAATTTCTCCAGCTTTGAAAGGGGCTGTCATTGTGCAGCAGTACTCCACTCTAGAGAGCACAAGCGTTTTGAAAAGTATCATCATCGGTATAGCATCTCTAGTGTGAAAAGTTCTTGTTATCCAACCTGTCATTTTTCTTGCAGTTGTGACGGCTACTTTATTGTGTTCTTTAAAGGTAAGGTCTTCCGACATGAGTACACCCAGGTCCTTTACATTGCCTTTTCGTTCTATGTTATGATTTGCCTGCGTTTTGTACGTGGTTTCTGTTTTTATATTTTCAATTTTTCCGTAGCGCATGAGCTGAAACTTATCCTCGTTGAATACCATATTATTTTCTGTAGCCCATAGAAAGACCTGATCTACATCTGATTGGAGGTTTGCCGTGTCCTCTATGTTGCCAACTCTCATGAAAATCCTAGTGTCATCTGCAAAGGATGATACAGTGCTATAGGTTGTGTTCTGGTCTATGTCCGATATGAGGATGAGAAAAAGTACTGGAGCAAGCACAGTACCCTGGGGGACTGAGCTCTTCACGGTTGATGGGCTGGATTTTATTTTGTTGACTATTACACATTGGGTTCTGTCAGTCAGGAAATTGTAGATCCATCTGCCTATTTTCCCGGTAATTCCTTTTGAACGCATTTTATGTGCAATAACACCATGGTCACATTTATCAAAAGCTTTTGCGAAATCTGTGTAAATTACATCAGCGTTTTGTTTGTCTTCCATAGCATCTAATGCCATATCATAGTGGTCCAGCCACTGCGACAGGCAAGAGCGCCCTGTTCTGAAACCATGTTGTCCGGGGTTATGGAGATGCTGTGATTCCATGTATTTTGTGATCTTACTTCTTAGCACTCTCTCAAAATTTTTTATGATGTGCGATGTTAGTGCTATCGGTCTGTAATTTTTTGCCTCTGCCTTATTTCCTCCTTTATGGAGTGGTGCTATCTCTGCTGTTTTTAGTATGTCAGGGATAACGCCAGTATCTAGGCTTTGTCTCCACAGAATGTGAAGGGCCTGCGATAGTGGTTTTTTACAGTTCTTGATGAATATGGAGTTCCAAGAATCCGAGCCTGGTGCAGAGTGCATAGGCATACTGTTTATGGCTTCTTCAAAATCTAGTGGGGATAGGGCGACGTCTGATATATGATTTGATGTTGGTATCATATCCATGAAAAATTAATTTGGGTTATCAATCTTTAGTGCATTTAATGGCTCACTGAAAACAGAGTCGTACTGCTTCCTCAGTAACTCGCTCATTTCTTTGTTGTCATCTGTGAAAGTTCCATCTCCCTTTCGCAGGGGCCCGATACTAGATGTGGTTTTTGATCTTGATTTTGCATAGGAGAAAAAATATTTCGGATTTCTCTCTATTTCACTGATGGCCTTTTGCTCTCTTTGCCTCTCCTGGGTTTTGTATGATTCTTGTAGCTTGAGTTCAATTGTTTCTATTTCTCTACCTAACCTTCTTCGCCGTTCTTGAGAAAGGGTGCGACTCTCAAGTTGTTCCGCGATTCGTTTTCTTCGCCTATACAGGGAACGACGTTCCCGTTCCAATCTGCATCTCTTTCTCTTTTTTCTTAGGGGTATGCGGTTTGAACATATCTCTAGTGCTACTGAGCTTATTTTTTCCAGGCACTGGTTCAGGTTTGCATTTCCTAGCTGTTCTTCCCAGTTTATTTCTGTGAAGTCCTGGTTTATTTGCTCCCAGTTTATCCGTTTATTATTGAAGTTGAATTTGCTGAAATCTCCTCCACCGGGAATCTGGACTGGTTTTGAAGGTCCATTCCCCATGGTTGTCAGAACTTCAATTAAGTTGTGATCTGAGTAACAGGTATTTGTAATCATTATGTTCCCGATCAACTCATCATTATTAGTGAAAATGAGGTCCAGCGTGTTCTCCTTCCTAGTTGGTTCTACTATTTGCTGGTTTAAGGCAAACCTATCGCACATCCGTAGCAGGTCATTTGCATGTGCCTGCTCATTTAGGCTACTTCCTGGTATTCTTTCTGATATTACTGTATTAGCCAGGTGCTTCCATTTCAGGTGCCGTAGGTTGAAGTCCCCAAGCAGGATGATGTTCGGAGCTGGATTTGTGAGGTTTTCCAAGCAGTGCTCTATTTTCATTAGTTGGTCTTTAAACTGCTGAGGGTTTGCCTCCGGTGACTTATATACAAGGACAACAACTACATTTAGGATCTCTATTTTGACTATCAGCACTTCCACCATATCATTTGAGGTGTTTAGCAGCTCAGTACAGATGAGTGTGTCTTTGATGTAGAGGCTGACCCCACCCTGAAGCCGGTGTTTCCTATCACATCTGAAGAGATTGTAATCTGAGATCCATATTTCACCATCAAGGTAGTCCTTTGTGTGAGTTTCCGTTAGGGCTGCAAACACTGCATTTGCCTCATGAAGGAGACCATCTATAAAATGAACTTTGTTGGATTTGCGTGTTTTTATACCCTGGATGTTGGCAAATATAAATGATGTTATCGTGTTAGTGGAAGTGCTGGATGCTTTAATTGGTGTTAATATCTGAGGCTCTGGTAAGGAGGCCACTGTGTTTGCGTCCTCTCTAGCATTTGACCGAGTTGGTGGTAGAGTCTGGTCATTTTTAGCCATTCTTCTCCTCCTCCTCTTGCTAAAAAATGATCCCGGTTGATGGAGTAGAGGCTGTTTTCATAGTGGTAGTCTGTCGGTTTTATTCGCCTGGTACCTCTTATATGAAAAGCTGGGCATTCAGCATTGAAGCACTCTTTCCTGTCCAAAGAGTTCTTGCAAATTTCTGGGTGAAAGAATTCACAGCTTTTGGTACATTTACCTGTATTGAGGAGGTTTCTGCACTTTCTAGGGTGATCGTGTGTACATGTTCCATTTATTCTTCCCGATTTCCCATGCTTACAGGTAGCCCATCTGTAATACCAACAGATTTTGGGGCCTTGTTTTATTTGTTTCCCTCTGCCAGGGACCGCACTCTGCTGCGGCGCCCCCGACACTGTGCCCTGCTCCGGGGCCTGTGACACTGCGCTCTGCTCCGGTGCCTGTGACACCGCGCTCTGCTCCGGTGCCTGTGACACCGCGCTCTGCTCCGGTGCCTGTGACACCACGCTCTGCTCCGGTGCCTGTGACACCGCGCTCTGCTCCGGTACCTGTGGCACCGCGCACTGCTCAGGGGTCCCCGACTCCGTGCCCTGCTCAGGCATCCCCGACTCCGCGCCCTGCTCAGGCATCCCCGACTCCGTGCCCTGCTCAGGCATCCCCGACTCCGCGCCCTGCTCAGGCATCCCCGACTCCGCGCCCTGCTCAGGCGCCGCTGCCACAGAGCTCTGTGCTACAGCTGGTTGTACCTTGGTGTCATGTACAGTTTGTTTGAAGACATTAGAAATTGCTATGCAGGCATTAATTAGTAATTCTCTGTTTTCGGCGGGAGTTTTATCCAGGATTTCCATCAATTTCAAAAAAGTTACATCATCCTTTTTGCAGAGCCAGTACACAGAGTGGTCACTGGGACCATTTCTCCTTGAATTGTTAGTCATGTTGGCACATTTTTTGTATATGGCTGCTGAACAGAGTTGGCATTGAAAGCTCTGTTGGTAATCTACCTTCATGTTGCATTCTATGCACGTTTTTATCAAAGCCATTTTTTGAACACTTCTGTTCAGTGGTGATGGTCTTACAAGGTGGGGTGTTGACCGGTGGGGGAGTTGACCGCGGGTGCTGGCCGTGGGAGCTGGCCGTGGGTGTTGACCGTGGGTGTTTACCAACTTGAGATAGGCCTGGAAGAGGCTGTATGGACGGCCAGTGTTGCTACCACGTGTCGCACTCTTAATTTGTTTTGTTCACTTGTTAGATTACATTACTTGCATTTTCCCACTAGTTATCATACAGTAGAGGCGTCTAGTTTCTGTGTCTGGGCACTAGTTACCTGAGTACGTTACACTATTTGAAAGAATACACACACAAGAGGGTACTGGGGTGGGCCTACCTCCAAGTGGCCCTTGTTTACACACACACGACGGACTTATTTTGTGTGTAATTTGTTCACTTGATATTAGACTATGTTATCTTAATTTTTGTTATAATAGACACAGGTTTTGCATAGAGAGCTTAGCACTATGGGCACTGATTACTTGATGTTTCAATAGCGAGAGATTGATTTATTGACGACTTGGCAACTATCGCCTAAGGCCTCCTGGGACCACGAGGGCAGCCTTGACTACACACGAAGTTCACTTATTTTTCCTTTAGCACAAACGGTCGGATGGTAATCACTATGATATATTGGTTAATATGTTGAGACACACTTTAAAAGTTATCTGACTGTGTTTAGTTCCTGTATCACTGAAATGTCCCTAGTTATATATTGTTTTCCGCGGAGCTCGCACCGCGTGGCCCTTCCCCTCTCACACCCAAAACAACTCTCAAAACAAAAACTCTCAACAACAAAACAACTGCTAGAATAAAAAGATAACAAATTTGTTAAACATGAACGACCATTTATAAAACCATGTTGCGACTCAATTATTAATTTATGTTTTTCAAGATGAAGACGAATTTTATTTGCTATTATAGATTCCAGTAACTTTCCCACAATAGACGTTAGGCTAATTGGTCGATAGTTAGACGCAAGTGATCTATCTCTTTTCTTAAAAACTGGTATCACATTAGCAACTTTCCAAAACTCTGGCACTCTGCCTGACTCTATTGATTTATTAAATATGGTAGACAGTGGGTCACAATGCTCCTCTTTGCATTCTTTAAGCACCCTGGCAAACACTTCATCCGGCCCTGGGGATTTGTTTGGTTTGAGTTTTGTTATTTGTTTAAGAACATCCTCCCTGGTAACTGTTAAACTCGTCAACCTGTCCTCGTCCCCACCCACATAGACTTGTTCGGCTGAAGGCATAATGTTAAGTTCCGCTTTAGTAAATACAGATACAAAATAACTATTAAAAATACTACTCATCTCTTCATCACTATCTGTTATTAATATTTTTGAAAATATTTCAAAACGCTTATGCATTTAGCAAATAAAAAATGCGCTTTCACTAAAATTACACAATTTCATATACATAATTTTCACAAAATACCTATACATTGTCTCATAAACCAAAATACACTTATACCATTAAGATCTATTTTTTCAGATAAGAACATAAGAACAAAGGTAACTGCAGAAGGCCTATTGGCCCATACGAGGCAGCTCCTATGACCACCCAATCCCACTCATATACTTGTTCAACCCGCGCTTGAAACAATCGAGGGACCCCACCTCCACCACGTTACGCGGCAATTGGTTCCACAAATCAACAACCCTGTTACTGAACAAGTATTTATCCAAATCTTTCCTAAATCTAAACTTATCCAATTTATACCCATTGTTTCGTGTTCTGTCTTGTGTTGATACTTTTAATATCCTATTAATATCCCCCTGTTATGTCCATTCATCCACTTGTAAACCTCTATCATGTCACCCCTAACTCTTCGCCTTTCCAGTGAATGCAATTTAAGCTTTGTTAATCTTTCTTCATATGAAAGATTTCTAATTTGGGGAATTAACTTAGTCATCCTACGTTGGACGCGTTCAAGTGAATTTATATCCATTCTATAATACGGCGACCAAAACTTAACTGCATAATCTAAATGGGGCCTAACCAGAGCAAGATATAGCTTAACAACCACACCAGGTGTCTTGTTACTAACGCTTCGATTAATAAATCCCAGTGTCCTATTCGCCTTATTACGAACATTCATGCATTGATCCTTTTGTTTTAAATTCTTACTAATCATGACTCCCAGATCTCTTTCGCAATCCGACTTCGCAATCTCAACACCATCTAGCTGGTATCTTGTAACTCTATCATCATTACCTAGCCTCAGAACTTTACATTTATCAGCATTAAACTGCATTTGTCTATTCTTTGACCATTTCAAAGCCCTATCTAGATCCACTTGAAGTGATAGAACATAAGAACAAAGGCAACTGCAGAAGGCCTATTGGCCCTTACGAGGCAGCTACTATTTATAACAACCCAATCCCACTCATATACTTGTCCATCCCGCGCTTGAAACAATCGAGGGACCCCACCTCCACAATGTTACGCTGCAATTGGTTCCACAAATCAACAACCCTGTTACTGAACCAGTATTTACCCAAGTCTTTCCTAAATCTAAACTTATCCAATTTATACCCATTGTTTCGTGTTCTGTCTTGTGTTGATACTTTTAATACCCTATTAATATCCTCTTTGTTATGTCCATTCACCCACTTGTAATCCTATATCATGTCACCCCTAACTCTTCGCCTTTCCAGTGAATGCAACTTAAGCTTTGTTAATCTTTCTTCATATGAAAGATTTCTAATTTGGGGAATTAACTTAGTCATCCTACGCTGGACACGTTCAAGTGAATTTATATCCATTCTATAATATGGCGACCAAAACTGAACTGCATAATCTAAATGGGGCCTAACTAGAGCAAGATATAGCTTGAGAACCACACCAGGTGTCTTGTTACTAACGCTGCGATTAATAAATCCAAGTGACCGATTTGCCTTATTACGAACATTTATGCATTGATCCTTTTGTTTTAAATTCTTACTAATCATAACTCCCACATCCCTTTCGCAATATGACTTCACAATCTCAACACCATCTAGCTCGTATCTTGTAACTGTATCATCATTACCTAACCTCAGTACTTTACATTTATCAGCATTAAACTACATCTGCCAATCCTTTGACCACTTCAAAACCCTATCTAAATCAACTTGAAGTGATAGTGAGTCCTCCTCCGAATTAATTTCCCTACCGATTTTCGTATCATCGGCAAATTTGCAAATGTTGCTACTCAAACCTGAATCTAAATCTTTTATATATATTATAAACAACAGAGGTCCCAGGACAGAGCCTTGAGGCACTCTACTTACAACATTTTCCCACTCTGACATGATTCCATTTATACTAACTCTCTGTTTCCTTTGGTATAGCCATGCCCTAATCCAGCTTAATATAGCATCCCCAATACCATGAGACTATCTTTTTAATCAGTCTTTCATGTGGCACTATCAAAAACTTTGCTAAAGTCAAGGTACACAACATCACAATCCTTACCACTATCAACTGCCTCAACTATGCTAGAATAAAAAGATAACAAATTTGTTAAACATGAACGGCCATTTATAAAACCATGTTGCGACTCAATTATTAATTTATGTTTTTCAAGATGAAGACGAATTTTATTTGTTATTATAGATTCGAGTAACTTTCCCACAATAGACGTTAGACTAATTGGGCGATAGTTAGACGCAAGTGATCTATCTCCTTTCTTAAAATCTAGCAGAAAACACATTAGCAACTTTCCAAAACTCTGGCACTCTGCCTGACTCTATAGATTTATTAAATATGGTTGACAGTGGGTCACAAAACTCCTCTTTGCATTCTTTAAGCACCCAGGCAAACACTTCATCCGGCCCTGGGGATTTGTTTGGTTTGAGTTTTACTATTTGTTTAAGAACATCCTCCCTGGTAACTGCTAACCTCGTCAACCTGTCCTCGTCCCCACCCACATAGAATTGTTCGGCTGAAGGCATATTGTTACGTTCCTCTTTAGTAAATACAGATACAAAATATTTATTAAAAATACTACTCATCTCTTCATCACTATCTGTTATTTGACCTGTCTCAGTTTTTAATGGACCTATCCTTTCCCTAGTCTTAGTACGATATAACTGAAAAAAACCTTTAGGATTTGTCTTTGCTTGCCCTGCTATGCGAACTTCATAGTTTCTTTTTGCTTTCCTTATCTCTTTTTTAACATTTCTAACCAGTTGTACGAATTTCTGTTCTTAAGTGACCTCGCCATTTTTAATCCTTTTGTACCAAGCTCTCTTTTTACTTATAAGGTTCTTCAAATACTTTGTTTTCCAGTTTGGGTCATTAGTATTTGATCTATTCAATTTGTATGGTATAGTACGTTCCTGTGCTTTGTTTAGAATATTCTTAAATAAGTTATATATTGAATCCACATCGAAATTCCCATTTTTGTCACCTATCGGTGGGTTCATGTCTCGCTCCAAGACCGGCCCACACCCCATACCCAAGACTTTCCAATCAATTTGACCCAAAAAATTTCTTAGGCTATTAAAATCAGCTTTTCGAAAATCTGGCACTTTAACAGAATTTTCTCCTACAGGCCGATTCCATTCTATGCTAAATCTGATTTCTTTGTGATCACTGTTCCCTAGCTCACTCCCTATTTCGATGTCATAAATTTGTGTTTCCATGTTAGTTAACACTAAATCTAAAATATTATTTTCTCGTGTTGGTTCCTTAATGTGTTGCGTAAGAAAGCAATCATCAATTAATTCTAGAAAATCTTCTGCTTCACTATTCCCTGTTTTGTTCAACCAGTTTATTCCACTAAAATTAAAGTCACCCATGACATAAATACTGTTAGATTTAGATGCTCTAGATATTTCATCCCATAGATGCTTTGCTTCCATTCTGTCTAAATTTGGTGGCCTATATATAACTCCTATTATAATATTATTAGCTTTTTCGTTTAATTCTATCCAAATAGTTTCTGTGTGTGGCTCAGTTTTGATTCCCTCTTTGAGAATACATTTCAAATTGTCCCTAACATATATGGCTACTCCATCTCCTCGTCTAATATATCTATCTGTGTGAAATAGTTTAAATCCATTTATTTGATATTCAGCTAATAGTTCTCTATTTTCTACATTCATCCACGTTTCGGTAAGTGCAATAATATCTATTTTTTCGGTGCAGACAAGAGCATTTGATTCGTTAATTTTATTTCTTAGACTTCTACTGTTAGTGTAATATACCCTAAGTGAATTGTTATTTTGAGGCCCTTCTCTTTCCCTGATCATTTTTCCAATTCCTTTCACCCACAAACAAATACTTTTATTATCTCCTTCCTCCAAATCAATTCCCATACCTCTATCTACTAACAGTTTAAACCCAAACAAACACCTCTAACCACTTCTTCCAACGAGTTCGCAACAGCAACAACCCCAGCCCTCGATAGATGCACCCCATCACGAGCATACTTTTCATTTCTTCCATAGAAGTGTTCCCAGTTGTCTATGAAAGATATTGCATTTGATTTGCAATATCTTTCCAGCCGGCAATTGACACCAAGTGCCCTCGACATCCTTTCATTTCCCACTACCTTTCTTGGAAGAATGCCACATATGATCGGGATTCCTCCCTTGCTCCTAACTAATTCAATGGCTGTCCTGAATCTCTGTATTAGTTCCTCACTCCTAACTCGCCCAACATCATTACCCCCTGCACTAATACAAATAATGGGTTTGTTTCCATTTCCCGTCATAATATCATTCATGTTTCCAACAATATCACCAATTCCAGCTGCCGGATAGCAAACCCTTAATCTGTTCCCCCTATCTCTGGCACAAAACGTTCTGTCTAAATACCTCACCTGGGAACCTCCAACAACCAAAATTCGCTTCAATTTTCCCTTTTCCTTTCGAGCAGTTTGAGGGACCTGCGCTTCAATGCTCCTTGTTGCTTTGCCTCCTCTTTGAACAACAGGTTCACCACAGCACTCGTCCTCTAATACGTCAAATGCATTAAAAGTCCTTAGGTGTATGCTATTAGTTGTCGGTTTTGCCAAGGTCTTCTTAACACCCCTGTCTTTCACAACTTGCCAAGACGAGGTCTTCTTAATACTGGTCCTGTCAATCCTTCTTAATAAGGTCCCGTTAACATTGGCCTTCTCCTTCGTTTCCTCCCGAAGTCTCAGCCGTCGTACCTCCTCCCGCAGGGAATCCATCTCTGCTCTCAGAGCTCCAACCAGACTCACCAAATCCTTCACTAATCCTTCCATTATTGCAATAATAATGTTACTAGAATCGGAGCTCCAGCTAGCACAACCTCTCACTGTGACTGCACCTGACTATGTTGTTGTGTACCTTGACTTTAGCAAAGCTTTTGATACAGTGCCACATGAAAGACTAATTAAAAAAATAGAAGCTCATGGTATTGGGGGTGCTATATTAACTTGGATTAGGGCATGGCTATTCCAAAGGAAACAGAGAGTTAGTATAAATGGGGTTAAGTCAGAGTGGGATAATGTTGTTAGTGAAGTACCTCAGGGCTCTGTCCTGGGACCTCTGTTGTTTATAATATATATAAA
Source organism: Procambarus clarkii (assembly GCF_040958095.1). Lineage (NCBI taxonomy): Eukaryota > Metazoa > Arthropoda > Malacostraca > Decapoda > Cambaridae > Procambarus > Procambarus clarkii. The sequence goes on along the minus strand of NC_091170.1, from coordinate 1,479,760 downwards.
TGCTTTAGATTCAGGTTTGAGTAGCAACATTTGCAAATTTGCCGATGATACGAAAATCGGTAGGGAAATTAATTCGGAGGAGGACTCTCTATCACTTCAAGTTGATCTAGATAGGGCTTTGAAATGGTCAAACGATTGGCAAATGCAGTTTAATGCTGATAAATGTAAAGCTCTGAGGCTAGGTAATGACTAGGACTTGGGTAAATATTGGTTCAGTAACAGGGTTGTTGATTTGTGGAACCAATTACCGCGTAACGTGGTGGAGGTGGGGTCCCTCCATTGTTTCAAGCACGGGTTGGACAAGTATATGAGTGGGTTGGGATTGGGTGGTTATAAATAGGAGCTGCCTCGTATGGGCCAATAGGCCTTCTCAGTTGCCTTTGTTCTTATGTTCTTATGTTCTTATGTTTCATAACTGCTGTTGTGTATAAAACTTGAATGAGAGCTATATATTTAAATTTTTATAGTAAAATAATACTTTCAGTGGGATCCCTTGGTTGTTTTAAGCATAGGGTGGACATGAATATGAATGAAATTGGGTGGAGATATATAGGAGCTGCCTCGTATGGGCCAATAGGACTTCTGCAGTTACCTTTATTCTTATGTTCAGCTCACCTACAATACTGCCAGATGTACGATTCTGCTTAAATTGCAGTACGACATTTGGGCTGCTGTTATACTTTTGAACTTATCACTGAATAATAATTACAGTTGTCGTTTACTAAAATGTATGTTCTTAAACCTCTGATTAAGTTAGGTGGGGATGGTTAATCTAGCCATTTTTAAATAATAACATCAAATACAGTACATATACAGGTAGGAGGCTAAAGGCCGCATTGGTTTTCTAGTGACGTCATACATAGTTTGAAAAGTAAGGTGCTGTGATACCTTATACCTTATCCTTATACCTGAGGTCGCTTTTTGTGATGTCAATAAGCAAGAACAACAACTGGTCTGTAGAATGTATTTGTTTGTTATATATAATAGGTTAGGTTAAGATGGTTTGATAGGGTTTATGAATGACAGAAAATATAAGCAATGAGGGAAAATACGAGCTATTGTAGCTGAATATCGACTCTGGTGAAGCACAGAGTACAGTTGAGGTATTAAGCCTGATTATGAGTTCACACTTATGTGTGAACCTCCTGGGATCCGCATTTAGCACGTTGACGCCTCGCGCTGCATTAGGGATGATGACGTCAGAAAAGAAGGTAACTACAGAAGGACTTATTTCAAACATGAGAGGCTTGCTCTTACGGAATGAGTATTTTTGATTTGTTATATGCTACAGTAAGGTGTGGGAGGTATGTTTTGGGCGAATGTGAGATGTGTATAGGGTTAGGGACAATATTGGATTACTACTGAACTCGCATTGAGATTGCCAATGCCCAGGGCCCTTTTTTTCATATAAATGACTGATAGTGGTTTTCTTTTTTATTTTACCCTATGAGAAATAAACGATCCTTCAAGGAAGATTATCAAAGCTCAAATTACATTCTCTAAAAAGAACAAGAAATAGTGGTGACATGATAGAGGTGTGACTGAATGGTCATAGTAAAGGGGGTTTACTGAGTGTAGTCCATATATATGAACACTGAATGAATATTTTTGATTTGTTATATGCTACAGCAAGGTGTGGGGAGGCATGTTTTGAGCGAATGTGCATATATATTCATGCACGTGCAAATACATTTATGCGTTTATGCAGCAATATTGGATTAGTACTGAAATCGCATTGAAGTCACCACGCCTAGCAGGGGACTGTTTTCATACAAATGGATGATAGTAGGTTTTTGTTTATATTTTGCCCTATGCTCAATAAGCAATCTCTGAAGAAAGATTGACAAAGCTTAAATTACGTTCTCTAGAAAGGCGAAGAAATAGAGGTGACATGATAGAGCTGCGAATGAATGGTCATGATAAAGGGGGATATTAATAGGCTATTAAAATTATCAACACTAGACAGAACATGAAACAATGGCCATAAATTGGAATAAGTATTAGATTTAGGAAAAAGAGCTGGGCGAATACTGGATTGGTAACAGGGGTGAAATCATTTCTTATGTTAATATGAAATCTTAGCTATAAAATGATCTTAGACAATGGGAAACAGTATAGTAATACCTTATCTAGAAAAAACGAGCATATAATGCTTAACGCCATTACACATTAGGCTTGACAGAAGGCAGCATTTTAATCCCCTTTGCTATAAACATTGAAAATGAGAATAAACACACTATAACAGAAAACGGACTTATTCAGGGAAGAAGAATACGGGGTTGACCATTAGCAATGTCTGTGCGGGGTTGCTGAGGAAACGAAAAATGATGGGGCCAGGAGCCGGCCTTTTAATCCCCAGGTAAGTTGATGACATCATTGACCATTAGCAATGCCCGTGCATGGGTCAGCGGGGTAACGAAAAATACATGGATCAAAGACGTGCATGCTGAAAAAAAGTTCGTAAAACCCAGGGGCCAATGACATGCATGTTGAAAAAAGTTCGTAAACCAGGGGGCCAAAGACGTGCATGCTGAAAAAAGTTCGTAAAACCCAGGGGCCAATGACAGGCATGGTGGAAAAAGTTCGTAAAACCCAGGAGTCAAAGACGTGAAAGCTGAAAAAAAGTTCGTAAAACCCAGGGGCCAACGACGTGCATGCTAAAAAAAAGTTTGTAAATCCCTGGGGCCAAAGACGTGCATGCTGAAAAAAAGTTTGTAAAACCCAGAGACCAACGACGTGCATGCTGAAAAAAGTTTGTAAAACCCAGGGGCCAACGATGTGCATGTTGAAAAAAGTTCGTAAAACCCAGGGTCCAAAGACGTGAATGCTGAAAAAAAGTTCGTTAAACCCAGGGGCCATAGACCGGCTTGGTGAAAAAAAATTGTAGAAAACCCAGGGGCCATAGACCGGCTTTTTAATCCTCTTTAAGGTGCCTGTGCAGGGTTACTGGGGTAACGAAAAACACACGACTCATAGACCGTCCTTTTAATCCCCTTTAGATAAATGACAGAGGCCAAAGACCGGCTTTTTAGTCCCCTTTATCGTGCCTGTGCAGGGTCACTGAGCTAACGAAATTTTGGGATGACTGGAGGCGGCCGTTTAATCCCCTTGAGAGAAAATGGCAGGGGCCAATGACCGGCCTTGAAAAATATTTCGAGAAAACCCAGGGGCCATAAACCGGCTTGGTGAAAATTTTGTTAGAAAAACCAGGGGCCATAGACCGGCTTGGGAAAAAACCAAAATGGCCAGCCTATGGCCCGGGGCTATAGACCGGCTTGGGAAAAAACCAAAACGGCCGGTCTATGGCTCGGTTTACACTACTATATCCCACCCCCTTTACGGGTACACGCCTGCTTGTATTCCACCCCTGAATGGGTGCCCCCTCTCATATATCCCACGCCTGTAGGGGGCTTCGTCCGCATATATCCCAGCATTGTACGGGTGCCCGCACTCATATATCACACCCCTGTACGGGTGCCCGCCCACATGTATCCCACCCCTGTACGGGTGCCCGCCCTCATATATCCCACCCCAGTACGGATGCCCGCACTCATATATCATACCCCTGTACAGGTGCCCGCCCACATGTATCCCAGCCCTGGACGGGTGCCCGCCCCTCATATATCCCACCCCTTTACGGGTGCTCGCCCGCCTATATCCCACCCCTGTATGCATGCGCACGTGCATATATCCCACCGCTGTACGGGTGCCCTCTCTCATATATCCCACTCCTGTACGGGTGACGCCCTCATATATCACACCCCTGTACGGGTGCCCACCCGCACATATCCCACACCTTTACAGGTGCCCGCCCACATACATCCCACCCCTGTACGGGTGCCCGCCTGCATATAGCCCACCCCTGTACGTGTGCCCGCCCTCATATATCCAACCCCTGTATGGGAGTTCGCCCTTATATATCCCACCAATATACTGGTGCCCGCCCTCATATATCCTACCCCTGTACGGGTGACCTCCTTCATATATCCAACCCCTGTACGGGTGGCCGCCCTCATTAATCCCACCCCTTTAAGGGTGCCCGCCCTCATATCCCACCCCTGTACGGGTGCTCGTCGTCATATATGCCACACTTGTATTGGTGCCAGCCCTCAAATATAACACCTCTGTACGGGTGCCCGTCCTCATGTATCTCACCCCTGTATAGGTGCCCGCCCACATACATCCCACAACTGTACGGGTGCTGCCTGCATGTATCCCACCCCTGTACGAGTGCCCGCCCTCATATATCCCACCCTTGTACGGGTGCCTGCCCACATGTAACCCACCCCAGTATGGGTGGCCGCCTTCATATATCCAACCCCTGTACGGGTGCCCACCCTCATTTATCCAACCCCCTGTACGGGTACCCGCCCTCATATATCACACCCCTGAACAGGTGCCTGCTCTTATATATCCCACCCATGTACAAGAGCCCGCCTGCATGTATCCCACCCCCTATACGTGTGCCCGCCCTCATATATCCCACTCCTGTACGTGTGCCCGCCTGCTTGGGTGTGGGTATATGGCTGATGATTGGCGCCACGTACAGACTGGCGAAACGACTCAATTCCTTGCTGACTCCTTATGTCCCTTGCGCCTTCAGCCTGAAGTCTCCAAAGGAATTTGTTAACTTTCTGCGGGGAAAACGGGCCACAGGGATAAGAGCCTCGTTGGACGTAGAATCTCTGTTTACCAACGTACCTGTGGATGAAACAATCGGGATCATAGCCGACAGAGTGTACCGTGATCCGGCCTGTACTCCTCTTGACATACCAGAAAACAGTCTAAGGAAACTACTCCAAGCTTGTACTAAAGAGGCACCATTCTTGAGCCCGGATGGACACATGTATAAGCAAGTTGATGGGGTCGCCATGGGTTCTCCCCTAGGTGTCCTGTTTGTGAACTTCTCCATGGGCACCATCGAGCAAAAAGTCTTAGTCGACATGAACTTGAAACCGGCCATATACTGCAGGTATGTTGACGACATTTTTACACAAGTACCTGATGTCAGACATCTGCAGGAGCTGAAGGAGGCATTTGAGCAGAGTTCCATGCTGCGTTTCTCTTACGAGATGGAAAAGGATGGGAAGCTACCCTTTCTAGATATAACAGTCATGGAAAATAGCGGAGGTTTCCACACTGCAGTCTACACTAAGGAAACGAACATAGGAATGTGCCTAAATGTCAACAGTGACTGCCCAGACATGAACAAGAGGAGTGTTTTTACGCTTATGTCGACCGTGCTCTCAGCCACAGGTCAGAATGGAAGCAAGTCGACGAAGAACTCTGTAGGGTAAGGCAGGTCCTAGTCAACAACGGCTAATCCAATGGTTTCGTCGAAGACATCATAAGAAGGAAAGTGAAAAGCCATGCAACCTCTGAAGAAACAACTAATGCAACACCTGTACCCCTTATTAGACTTTTTTACAGGAACTTCTTTTTCACAGCTAATAAAACGGAGGAAAGGGTCCTGAAAGATATTAATAGAAACGTTATCCCTACAGACAAAAATCAGAAGATACAACTGACGATTTACTATAAAACCAGAAAAACGGCCAGCCTACTCATGAGAAACTCTCCAGACACAAAACAGAACCCTTAAAAAGAGACCAGCGTCGTCTATGCCTTCAAATGCCCTCTTGGGGACTGTAAGCCTCAAAAAAACCCGTATATAGGCAAGACAACAACATCTCTTTCCAGGCGTTTAACGATACATAAGCAGCAGGGCTCCATTAAGGAACATATAATCTCTTCCCACAACCAAACCATCACCAGAGAAATCTTAGCAAACAACACAGAAATCATCGATAGATACAGCGATAGCAGGCGGCTTGACGTCTGCGAGGCACTACACATCAAGAAGTCAACACCAGCAATCAACAGCCAATTAATGCACACCTATATTCTACCCACTTCAAGACTCCGCTCCAATATAGAAACATCAAGAAATATGGACAAATAGGCTTTCTATAATTACTTCCATTCAATACCCATTGTTTCGTGTTCTGTCTTGTGTTTGAATTTAACACCCATTCAATACCCGTTGTTGAAAGTTTGTTTTCACCTCATCCACCTCACCCAAATGTAGATGTAAAACCGAAGATGTTTAAGCACTATTCAGTTTTAGTTGTGTGTTTGTAAACTAAAGTCTTTGAAAATGTAATAAGTTTTACGAAACGCGCTCAAGTGTCGTGTCAAACTAGAAATAAAAATTAATTTTGGAGAATTGATCTTTGAATTATCATCAACAGTGAAAAGAAACGTAAGAAAGATCGAGAAAATTCGTGTTAGAATTATTAAACTTACTTTTTCGGTCACATTTAATAATATATGTCTACAGGAAAGACTGCTACCAATATATATATATATATATATATATATATATATATATATATATATATATATATATATATATATATATATATATATATATATATATATATATATATATATATATATATATATATATATATATATATATATGTCGTACCTAGTAGCCAGAACGCACTTATCAGCCTACTATGCAAGGCCTGATTTGCCTAATAAGCCAAGTTTTCCTTAATTAATATATTTTCTCAAATTTTTTTCTTATGAAATGATAAAGCTACCCATTTCATTATGTATGAGGTAAAAAAATTTTATTTGAGTTAAAATTAACGTAGATATATGACCGAACCTAACCATCCCTACCTAAGCTAACCCTACCTATCTCTATAGGTTAGGTTAGGTTAGGTAGCAGAAAAATTAGGTTAGGTTAGATTAGGTAGGTTAGGTAGTCGAAAAACTATATATATATATATATATATATATATATATATATATATATATATATATATATATATATATATATATATATATATATATATATATATATATATATATATATACATATATATATACATATATACATATATATATATATATATATTCCTTAATGGAGCCCTGTTGTTTATGCATCGTTAAACGCCTAGAAAGAGATGTTGTTAGGTTGTTATAACCCAGTATATAGGCAAGACAACAACATCTCTTTCTAGGCGTTTAACGATGCATAAACAACAGGGCTCCATTAAGGAACATATATATATATATATATATATATATATATATATATATATATATATATATATATATATATATATATATATATATATATATATTTATATATATATATATATATATATATATATATATATATATATATATTTTATATATATATATATATATATATATATATATATATATATATATATATATATATATATATATATATATATATATATATATATATATATATATATATGTCGTACCTAGTAGCCAGAACTCACTTCTTGGCCTACTATGCAAGGCCCGATTTGCCTAATAAGCCAAGTTTTCATGAATTAATGTTTTTTTCGACTACCTAACCTACCTAACCTAACCTAACCTAACTTTTTCTGCTACCTAACCCAACCTAACCTATAGAGATAGGTTAGGTTAGGTTAGGTAGGGTTGGTTAGGTTCGGACATATATCTACGTTAATTTTAACTCTAATAAAATAAATTGACCTCATACATAATGACATGGGTAGTTTTATCATTTCATAAGAAAAATGTAGAGAAAATATATTAATTCAGGAAAACTTGGCTTATTAGGCAAATCGGGCCTTGCATAGTAGGCTGAGAATTGCGTTCTGGCTACCAGGTACGACATATATATATATATATATATATATATATATATATATATATATATATATATATATATATATATATATATATATATATATATATATATATATATATATGTCGTACCTAGTAGCCAGAACTCACTTCTCAGCCTACTATTCAAGGCCCAATTTGCCTAATAAGCCAAGTTTTCCTGAATTAATATATTTACTATAATTTTTTTCTTATGAAATGATAAAGCAATCCTTTTCTCTATGTATGAGGTCAATTTTTTTTTATTGGAGTTAAAATTAACGTAGATATATGACCGAACCTAACCAACCTTACCTAACCTAACCTAACCTATATTTATAGGTAAGGTTAGGTTAGGTAGCCAAAAAAAGCTAGGTTAGGTTAGGTTAGGTAGGTTAGGTAGACGAAAAAACATTAATTCATGAAAACTTGGCTTATTAGGCAAATCGGGCCTTGAATAGTAGGCTGAGAAGTGCGTTCTGGCTATTAGGTACGACATATATATATATATATATATATATATATATATATATATATATATATACATATATATATATTTGGCTGTTGATTGCTGGTGTTGACTTCTTGATGTGTAGTGCCTCGCAAACGTCAAGCCGCCTGCTATCGCTGTATCTATCGAAGATTTCTGTGTTGTTTACTAGGATTTCTCTGGCGATGGTTTGGTTATGGGAAGAGATTATATGTTCCTTAATGGAGCCCTGTTGCTTATGCATCGTTAAACGCCTAGAAAGAGATGTTGTTGTCTTGCCATATAATCTCTTCCCATAACCAAACCATCGCCAGAGAAATCCTAGTAAACAACACAGAAATCATCGATAGATACAGCGATAGCAGGCGGCTTGACGTTTGCGAGGCACTACACATCAAGAAGTCAACACCAGCAATCAACAGCCAATTATTGCACAACTATATTTCTACCCTCCTCAAGACTCCGCTCCAATATAGAAGCATCAAGAAATATGGACCAATAGGCTTTCTACAAACACTTCTATTCAACACCCATTGTTTCTGTTCTGTCTTGTGTTGATACTTTTAATACCCTATATATATATATATATATATATATATATATATATATATATATATATATATATATATATATATATATATATATATATATATATAGTATATATATATATATAGTATATATATACATATAATTTATATATAGGCGTCCAACAGGGTGACCCCCTTATATATATATATATATATATATATATATATATATATATATATATATATATATATATATATATATATATATATATATATATATATATATATATATATTAGTATATTTTGGTAGCAGTCTTTCCTGTAGACATATATTATTAGATATGACCGAAAAAGTAAGATTAATAATTCTAACACGAATTTTCTCAATCTTTCGTACATTACGCTTCACTGTTGGAGGTAAATAAAAAATCACTTCTCCAAAATTCATTTTTATTTCTAGTCTGACGCGACACGGGCGCGTTTCGTAAAACTTATTACATTTTCAAAGACTTCACAAATACACAACTGATTAGAACGTATCTCTGATATTATATCTACATTTGAGTGAGGTGGGAGGGGTGATGTGGCATTAACACAAGACAGAACAAGAGGGGATATTAATAGGGTATTAAAAGTATCAACACAAGACAGAACAGAAACAATGGGTATTGAATAGAAGTGTTTGTAGAAAGCCTATTGGTCCATATTTCTTGATGCTTCTATATTGGAGCGGAGTCTTGAGGTGGGTAGAATATAGTTGTGCAATAATTGGCTGTTGATTGCTGGTGTTGACTTCTTGATGTGTAGTGCCTCGCAAACGTCAAGCCGCCTGCTATCGCTGTATCTATCGATGATTTCTGTGTTGTTTACTAGGATTTCTCTGGCGATGGTTTGGTTTTGGGAAGAGATTATATGTTCCTTAATGGAGCCCTGTTGCTTATGCATCGTTAAACGCCTAGAAAAAGATGTTGTTGTCTTGCCTATATACTGGTTTTTTTGGAGCTTACAGTCCCCAAGTGGGCATTTGAAGGCATAGACGACGTTAGTCTCTTTTAAAGCGTTCTGTTTTGTGTCTGGAGAGTTTCTCATGAGTAGGCTGGCCGTTTTTCTGGTTTTATAGTAAATCGTCAGTTGTATCCTCTGATTTCTGTCTGTAGGGATAACGTTTCTATTAACAATATCTTTCAGGACCCTTTCCTCCGTTTTATGAGCTGTGGAAAAGAAGTTCCTGTAAAATAGTCTAATAGGGGGTATAGGTGTTGTGTTAGTTGTCTCTTCAGAGGTTGCATGGCTTTTCACTTTCCTTCTTATGATGTCTTCGATGAAACCATTGGAGAAGCCGTTATTGACTAGGACCTGCCTTACCCTACAGAGTTCTTCGTCGACTTGCTTCCATTCTGAGCTGTGGCTGAGACCCCGGTCGACGTATGCGTTAACAACACTCCTCTTGTACCTGTCAGGGCAGTCGCTGTTGGCATTTAGGCACATTCCTATGTTTGTTTCCTTAGTGTAGACTGCAGTGTGGAAACCTCCGCCCTTTTCCATGACTGTTACATCTAGAAAAGGCAGCTTCCCATCCTTTTCCGTCTCGTAAGTGAAACGCAGCACGGAACTCTGCTCAAATGCCTCCTTCAGCTCCTGCAGATGTCTGACATGAGGTACCTGTGTAAAAATGTCGTCAACATACCTGCAGTATATGGCCGGTTTCAAGTTCATGTCGACTAAGACTTTTTGCTCGATGGTACCCATGTAGAAGTTTGCAAACAGGACACCTAGGGGAGAACCCATGGCGACCCCATCTACTTGCTTATACATGTGCCCATCCGGGCTCAAGAAGGGTGCCTCTTTAGTACAAGCTTGGAGTAGTTTCCTCAGAATACTTTCTGGCATGTCAAGAGGAGTACAGGCTGGATCACGATACACTCTGTCGGCTATCATTCCGATTGTCTCGTCCACAGGTACGTTGGTAAACAGCGATTCTACGTCCAACGAGGCTCTTATCCCTGTGGCCCGTGTGCCCCGCAGTAAGTCCACAAATTCCTTTGGAGACTTCAGGCTGAAGGCGCAAGGAACATAAGGAGTCAGCAGGCCGTTGAGTCGCTTTGCCAGTCTGTACGTGGGTGTGGGTATCTGGCTAATGATTGGCCGAAGTGGGTTTCCAGGCTTGTGCGTCTTGACATACGCATATCCAGGTTTATATTCCCCAATGATCTTTGGCAGGTGGAGTCCGGATTTCTTGGCGTTTACAGTTTCGATCAGTTTGTTGACCTTTGCTTTTAATTCGGCTGTAGTGTCCTTCGTTACCCTTTGGAACTTAGTTTGGTCAGAGAGTATGATGTTCATTTTCGCCAGATATTCGTCTTTTTTAAGAATGACATATATTGGCAACTTGTCACCTCTCCTGACAACTATCTCCTTGTTCTCACGAAGGCTTTTAGCTGCCGCTTTAAGCTCGGGGAACAGTATGGTGCTTCTGTAGTTGCCTCGATTCTTTCCTCCTTCTGCAATAAGTTCTGCTTGTAAGGTATCTTTGGTAGTGACCTTCTTTTGTGTCTCGAGGTCGAATATGTCGTCCAACAGAATTTCCAACTCTACTTTCCGGGCCATTTCACTCGGTCTGGACATAACATGACAGTTTATGCCCAGATTTAGGAGAGTGACTTGGTCCTCAGTGAGGTTAATTCCTGCAAGGTAAAAATGAATTTTGGAGAAGTGATTTTTTATTTACCTCCAACAGTGAAGCGTAATGTACGAAAGATTGAGAAAATTCGTGTTAGAATTATTAATCTTACTTTTTCGGTCATATTTAATAATATATATATATATATATATATATATATATATATATATATATATATATATATATATATATATATATATATATATGTATATGTATATATATATATATATATATATATATATATATATATATATATATATATATATATATATATATATATATATATATATATATATACATATATATATAGTATATATATATATATAGTATATATATACATATAATTTATATATAGGCGTCCAACAGGGTGACCCCCTTGCTCCTCTCCTTCTCTGCTTAGTCATCAAACAAGTCACATAGGTCCTGTCCAGCGAGCATAACATCTGGTTCTTGGATGATGGTACCCTAGCTGGTTCCCCAGACTCCCTCCTGGAGGACATCAGAAAAATCCAGTAGCATGGTGCAGTTTTAGGCCTCACCCTGAACCCTTCTAAATGTGAAATAATATGTTCCAACCAGGGCATCGTAGAGAGAGTAGAGGCTCTTCTGCCAAATATCCATAAAACTAAACCTGAAGATAGCACACTCCTAGGAGCTCCCCTGGGGTTGAAAGCAATCGATGAGGTCCTTGATAAGAAAATCGACGACCTTTAGAGGATGGATGGGAGGATTGAGGATATTGATGCTCATGATGCACTCTACCTCATCACCAGATGTCTGTCCCTCCCTAGGTTAACCTACTTTCTGAGGTGTTCACCATCTTACATTAGCCAAAAAATAAGTGAGTATAACCGGTTACTGAAATCAATGCTAGAAAAAGCCCTTAACCTCTCTCTCGATGACCTACAGTGGAAACAAGCCTCTCTTCCCGTAAGACTGCTGGGCCTCGGAGTTCGAACAGCAACTTAAATCGCTGTTCCAGCCTTCTTTTCCTCCTTATCAGCATCCGACGACCTTGTGAAGGAAATTCCACCTGCCCACTTACATCAGCTGGCAGGTGTACATGATCCCAATTTTACACGCTGTGCCACAGAGTGGCCCTCTCGTGCAGGCCCATCACCTCAACCACCATCCCCAAAAGCCCACAAGGAATCCAGCTGGGATGGCCCCATTGTAGACCAAGTTGCTGCAGAGTGCCTGGGTGCTGCAACAACACAACACGACATTGCTCGTCTCACAGCAGTAGCAGCACCACATGCAGGGGATTTCCTGTTAGCAACCCCAATGTCTGCAACTGGCACGTGTCTCACACCACACGCCCTCTGAATTGCTTTGGCACTCCGCTTTGCTGCCCCAATACACACCAGATATAGGTGTATTTGCGGTGAGGTGGTGGCTAACAGGTACAGCCACCATGGCCTACTTTGCCAAAGCACAGGGGGATGGCACTCGAGGCACAGTGAAGTTAACGACATCATCAAGAGGAGCCTCACCACAGCTGGATGCCCAGCTGAAAGAGAGCCCCGTTACCTAACGCCCCGTAACTCTGATGCTCTTATTGGTCGCCCAGATGGTATCACAGTGAACCCCTGGAAGAATGGCAAGCAGTTGGTATGGGACAACAAGTGTGTATCAACCCTGGCTAACACCTACATTAACCTCAGTGTTGCACAACCAGGTGGCGCTGCCACCCACAGGGAAGCAGCCAAATCCCGTAAGTATAGAGAACTGGATTACCACTACAATTTTGTCCCCATTGCTTCTGAGACACTCGGCGCCTGGGGTAAAAGTGCTACCAGTTTTTTGAAGGAACTGGGTTCTAGGCTCATTGAAACAATAAGAGACCCAAGAGCTGCAAGCTTTCTTTTCCAGCGCCTCAGTGAGGCGATACAGAGGGGAAATGCGCACTGCATCCAGTGTTAATGCTCGCCATCTGAGGAGCTGGAGGAACTCGACAACCTATGATAACCATCTTTGTAACCCATATGTAACTCTTTTTTTGTAACAAAGTTCAAATATAGCAAATATATATGTGTACATATAAAACAATGGGGGTGGTAGGAGAAGATAATATTAGTGTTCAGTGAGAAACCACAAGGTCTCCTCTGAATACTTTTTATTTTCTTCTCCGAGGCTATGGGTCCCCACATTGACACCAGAGGTGGTACCCAATTAAAATATATATATATATATATATATATATATATATATATATATATATATATATATATATATATATATATATATATATATATATATATATATATATATATATATATATATATATATATATATATGCAATTGACGATCACAAAACACTGATCATTTTATGCAGAAAATCCACAGAGAAATATGAAATGAGGTGAACGTTTCGGCTTTGTTAAAGTCTTTGTCAACACCAGACTGACTCAAGACTGGTGGAGTCAGTCTGACTCAAGACTGGTGGAGTCAGTCTGGTGTTGACAAAGACTTTAACAAAGCCGAAACGTTCACCTCATTTCATATTTCTCTGTGGATTTTCCGCATATATATATATATATATATATATATATATATATATATATATATATATATATATATATATATATATATATATATATATATGTCGTACCTAGTAGCCAGAACGCACTTCTCAGCCTACTATGCAAGGCCAAATTTGCCTAATAAGCCAAGTTTTCCTGAATTAATATATTTTCTCTAATTTTTTTCTTATGAAATGATAAATCTACCCATTTCATTATGTGTGAGGTCAATTTTTTTTTATTGGAGTTAAAATTATCGTTATAATTAGATATATGACCGAACCTAACCAACCTAACCTAACCTATCTTTATAGGTTAGGTTAGATTAGGAAGCCGAAAAAGTTAGGTTAGGTTAGGTTAGGTAGGTATATATATATATATATATATATATATATATATATATATATATATATATATATATATATATATATATATATATATATATATATATATATATATATATATATATATATATATATATATATATATATATTATTAAATATGACCGAAAAAGTAAGATTAATAATTCTAACACGAATTTTCTCAATCTTTCGTACATTTCTTTTTACTGTCGGAGGTAATTAAAAAATCAATTCTCCAAAATTCATTTTTATTTCTAGTCTGACGCGACATGAGCGCGTTTCGTAAAACTTATTACATTTTCAAAGACTTTAGTTTACAAATACACAACTGAATAGAAATTACACATCTCCGATTTTATTTATATCTACATTTGAGTGAGGTGGATGGGGTGAGGTGGCATTAATACGGTATTAATTTCATCAACACAAGACAGAACAAGAGGTGGCATTAATAGGGTATTAATTTCCTCACCACAAGACAGAACACGAAACAATGGGTATTGAAATGGAAGTGATTGTAGAAAGCCTATTGGTCCATATTTCTTGATGCTTCTATATTGGAGCGGAGTCTTGAGGTGGGTAGAATATAGTTGTGCATTAATTGGCTGTTGATTGCTGGTGTTGACTTCTTAATTTGTAGTGCCTCGCAAACGTCAAGCCGCCTGCTATCGCTGTATCTATTGATGATTTCTGTGTTGTTTACTAGGATTTCTCTGGCGATGGTTTGGTTGTGGGAAGAGATTATATGTTCCTTAATGGAGCCCTACAGACAAAAATCAGAGGATACAACTGACGATTTACTATAAAACCAGAAAAACGGCTAGCATACTCATGAGAAACTCTCCAGACACAAGCAGAACGCTTTAAAAGAGACCAACGTCGTCTATGCCTTCAAATGCCCTCTTGGGGACTGTAAGCTCCAAAAAACCCAGTATATAGGCAAGACAACAACATCTCTTTCTAGGCGGTTAACGATGCATAAGCAACAGGGCTCCATTAAGGAACATATAATCTCTTCCCACAACCAAACCATCGCCTGAGAAATCCTAGTAAACAACACAGAAATCATCGATAGATACAGCGATAGCAGGTGGCTTGACGTCTGCGAGGCTCTACACATCAAGAAGTCAACACCAGCAATCAACAGCCAATTAATGCACAACTATATTCTACCCACCTCAAGACTCCGCTCTAATATAGAAGCTACAAGAAATATGGACCAATAGGCTTTCTACAAATCACTTCCATTCAATACCCATTGTTTCGTGTTCTGTCTTGTGTTTAGGAATTTAATACCCTATTAATACCACCTCACCCCATCCACCTCACTCAAATGTAGATATAAACAAATCGGAGATGTGTAAATTCTATTCAGTTGTGTATGTGTAAGCTAAAGTCTTTGAAAATGTAATAAGTTTTACGAAACGCGCTCAAGTGTCGTGTCAGACTAGAAATAAAAATGAATTTTGGAGAATTGATTTTTGAATTACCACCAACAGTGAAAAGAAACGTACGAAAGATCGAGAAAATTCGTGTTAGAATTATTAATCTTACTTTTTCGGTCATATTTAATAATATATGTCTACAGGAAAGACTGCTACCAAAATATACTAATATATATATAAATATATATATATATATATATATATATATATATATATATATATATATATATATATATATATATATATATATATATATATGCGGAAAATCCACAGAGAAATATGAAATGAGGTGAACGTTTCGGCTTGTTAAAGCCTTTGTCAACACCAGACTGACTGGTGTTGACTGGTGTTCAGTCAGTCTGGTGTTGACAAAGGCTTTGTGAGGAGATGGTTCACCAGCTCACTTACAATAGTGCTCTTATGCCTGTGGGAGCCAGTACACTTGTTAAGTGGGCAGACTTAAGTTTGGTAACCAGCAACCGAAACATCTTGTGTTTGGGCTCATGTGAGAGCCCCAGTCATCAGCAGTCCATAAATGTTACCCTGGCCGGGGTGGCATGTCTGTGGACAGTGCTAGAGCTGATAGCATCATCTCATTGTATGGCTTTGAGGCCAGACTCAGCTTTGCGCGGGAAACGGCTAGGCCGCCGGCGTAGGTGTGTGGGCCTCCCACGCTTGCTCGCTGGCCACTTGAGTCGTTGCCATGGAAACAGCCGCCATCTTGGAAACATCTTGAGCCGCCATGTTGGTCGGCCATCTTGGAGTTGCCCTAGGGGCTATGCTACACCGTCGCTGATTGGATGAGAGGGGTATGCCGCCGTATGCCTTCCTCTCATTGGTTATTTCGAGAAGGACGTGGGGAGAGCCGGTGTAGCCTCATTCTGAACACAGCCGCCACCTTGTCAAGACGCTCTCTGTACTCAATTCGGCCAAATTGAAGTATAGGGCGTCGTGGTGGCTGGACTACTCAACTGCTGATGCTTCCTGCTTCACCAACGACATCGGTCATCACAGAATCTGGCCGAAGTCGTCGCTTGGAGGGGTTTAAGACATTGTTAGTCAGGGGGTAGAGGTACAGTGATCTGGGATCGTGGGGGAATGTACATACGAGTAGCAACAGACTCGTAGATCCCATACCAGTGTTGATTAGACTTGCTAGTGCTCTGTAGCAGTCGATGGGAACGGGGAAATTCGTGTCAGTGTTAAGGCAATTTCCCATGTTTGTGAGAGACGCTATCGTTGTGCGCGTCACCTGGGTATGAACGCTTCACTTCACCGGTGGGTCGAGGGTGCGAACTCAGCCGTGTTGAGTGGGAGGGGTTCGAGTGTGCGCCAATCTTTTCGAATAAATACTAGTACCGCTTACGCCACCCGGAGCGAGCCAGCCACCTAAAGCGGGGTGCCTGATGTATGGGAAGGTGTGTAGCCGGCAGTGTGAATGAGTAAGTACCTATGTGTGTATTTCTGGTGTAGTAGTCTCTAAAGCTTGAATTCGAAGTCAAGTGTTCCGTCACATTGTCACACAGCACCTGTTCAGGTGGAGGGAATTGTGGGCGAGGAGATTAATCACCTGTGTTGTCATCTTGTCAGTCCAGAGGGACTTAAGTCTGGTGTACACAGACGTACAGTGTGTGTGTGTGTGTGTGGGTACACACGGGAACAGAGGATACATAGATTAGCCAAGGACTGAGAGGATGTCCATGTAATAATTCTATTATTTCATTATGGTAATCATTTTTGATCGTCCGTGGGACGGAGTGATATCATTTCCATGTGTGGTCTTGCAGGTGTGGAATTCCAACACTGAGCGCTCAGGTATGTGTAACGCCAGTGATTCCTGGCAATGATTATTGTGGAGTGTACCACAGTGTGGTCTAAAATTCTTGTATTGTTCCCAGGGCCGTGACAAGTGTGATTTATATATATATATACGTATCGTGGTTGCAGTTTAACGTAATTTTGGTGAGTTTTGGTGAGTGGCGAGGCCGTCTAGAGAGACCGCCCCCGCTCTGTCGAGTAACGTAACTCTGGAGAGTGTTTATCAACATGCGTGATCGATAAATCACTCACCCATGTGATTTAAGGAGTGTGAGATTCTCCTTAATGTTCCCAATAACGTTTGATAGCTGTAGGCTACTTGTGTCAGCAGTAATTATAATTATATATATATATATATATATATATATATATATATATATATATATATATATATATATATATATGTATATCACGAAAATAAACACGTGATTAAGAATGTGACAATGTCAGACCACGGAGGAAAAATGAAACAGGAAATTTCCTTCATATATATATATATATATATATATATATATATATATATATATATATATATATATATATATATATATAATATATATATATATATATATATATATATATATATATATATATATATATATATAAATATATATATATATATATATATATATATATATATATATATATATATATATATATATATATATATATATATATATATAATCGTAGTGTCACGGTGCCCAGTGTTATTGTGTTATTTACTGTGTGGTGATTGATATATATTGACCTATGTTCTAGGGGTCATTTGCAACAGTAAGTAAGTAAGTGTGTGCAGGATTCGAATATTTGGAAATTAGAGTACTTGCCGTGTGTGTTATTGCAAAGGGGGTTGTTATTTGATGGTGATTGTTGCTAGTGTTGAGCAATCACCGTATGTGATTGCAGTTCAGTAAAGCCATTGTGGGGCAGTGTTCTAGAGGGTTCATGTCCTGTATGTTGTTTTGCTAGGTTCAGCAGTATTGTCATTGCAACCGGATTGTAACGTAAATTACTGTGATTTGTTAGTGTGATTTGTCATTGTCGTGGGTGAACTCGGCTGTAGACGAGTACTTGGGTACACATATATTCTCCTGGTTATCTGGTAGGACATCGAAGTCCAGTATTCAGTGAGGTGATTACGAGGCAATTAATATAACGTAATCAAGGGAACGCCCATTGCTTTAAGAGAATTTGTTCTTTGACAATTTGAGTAACGTAGAATGCGTTTGGGTTAATTTACTTTCCTGTAAGCAGCTACGGTAGTCTCGAGGAGCCTAGCCATCAGCCAGATAAGAATTAGAGTATTGTCTGTCGAAATTAACGGTCAGTGTGCCGGGTAATTGACGTGTTTCAGGAAGTCAAAGTAATTAATCTCGATCCTTGTTTGATCGACTCACACGAAGGCTACATTGTTCCATTAACGTAACGTCGTTATCTGCCCGGAAGTACCGGCACTTGATTGACTCGTGGGAGGAGTAGCGTCATTTTAGAATAACGTAAACGTGGGGCTAATTACTGTTATTAGTCGCCTGAATTGGTCTGAGTATGGAAGGCTTAGACGGAATTCATACCTTAATGTAAATTGCTGAGCCAGTGTGAAAGGTTGCGTATTTTAATTGATTAATTATTGATCTTGAGGATAGTAATTAATTACTCTAAAGGTAATCACGAGTGATTACCGTTCTCTTAGCACTTTGGACATAGTAAATCAGAGTTTACCATCGCTGAGTGATTAGTAACCGATTAACGTAAATTAACGTAACTAGTAAAGAGATTAATCAGCTGTCTGGAAGTACAGGGATTAATGGGATTTTCTCACTGAATGCTCGACGGGTAGAGTGTTGTGTAATTTCCGCGTTACTAGTGACAGTTGTAAGAGTTAATAATTTAACGTAAATGTTACCTTGTTATTAACGTAAATGCTATTGTGTTATTAACGTAAATCAATTGTTATTGATTGTTGATCGTCCATGGGACGGAGTGTTAACGTAAAGATTAATTTGAGGAAGGGTGCTGGAGTTGCCAGTGAACCCATTAGTTATTGTTGTCATTGAAAGACTACTGATTTGATTGCATTGCAACCGCAGTTACAGGTGAAAACTGCACTGAGGCGTAGAACAGTTAGGAGGTTACTGGAGACGTATTTCAGAACCTACTGTGTCATTTGTTGTAATTGTGATTATAGATCTGTTAGTTCATGTTTCTTGTTGATTCCTCTGTGGTCACTCTTATGTTCGAGTTAGTTCATTATGCAGTCCGAGGGGCTGGTGTCTAGCTGTTATTGATAGTGTCACAGGAAGGATTTCGAGTAACGTCATTGACATTTCTTTTTGTTTTGTTGTAGTAGTTAGTATTTTATTGATAAACTAAGTTGTTATGGTTAACACTGTCTTTTCGTTACACCCCCACACATTATTATTGTTATGCAAATGTTCTTCACACTCGACTAATAAAATTGAGACTAATTTTCTGAGCTTTGGATCAAATATACGGCACCACACAACAATAAATTATTGTTGTGAGAGCCCGTGACCTACTCGTTAGATTCGCTTCGGCGATTGGCGAAGGTCGGCGGCAAAAGTGGAGGGGATTTCAATTTTCATTGGGGTCTCGGCGTTTGCTCGCGCCTAGTCAGTTGTTCATACATGGTCCCAAAGTGAGGAATGAGCTGTCTACTACACTGGTGTGCTAGCTAAGCAAGTCCTTCCTCAGACGACCTAGTTGAATATCACGACAGGAATAAAGGTTAAAGAATAAAGAAAATTCTTAGAAATTTTCAGAGCTAGAATTCCTTATACCAATTTCAATTTATTCCACAAATTCTCAACTCAAAACTCTCACAGGCTTTAACAAGCCGAAACGTTCACCTCATTTCATATTTCTCTGTGGATTTTCTGCATAAAATGATCAGTGTTTTGTGATCGTCAATTGCATATATATATAGAGGGAATATATATATTCTAATGTATATATTGCATATATACATTAGAGGGAATATATATATATATATATATATATATATATATATATATATATATATATATATATATATATATATATATTCCCTCTAATGCGTTATGCGTGGTTTCCTCCGAGGCTATGGGTCCCCCTTCTTCCAGCTAGAGGTGGTACTCCCTTCCCATATATATATATATATATATATATATATATATATATATATATATATATATATATATATATATATATATATATATATATGTCGTACCTAATAGCCAGAACGCACTTTTCAGCCTACTATTCAAGGCCAGATTTGCCTAATAAGCCAAGTTTTCATGAATTAATGTATTTTCGACTACCTAACCTACCTAACCTAACCTAACCTAACTTTTTCTGCTACCTAACCTAACCTAACCTATAAAGATAGGTTAGGTTAGGTTAGGTTGGGTTGGTTAGGTTCGGTCATATATCTACGGTAATTTTAACTTCAATAAAAGAAAATTGACCTCATACATAATGAAATGGGTAGCTTTATCATTTCATAAGAAAAAAAATAGAGAAAATATATTAATTCATGAAAACTTGGCTTATTAGGCAAATCGGGCCTTGCATAGTAGGCTGAAAAGTGCGTTCTGGCTATTAGGTACGACATATATATATATATATATATATATTATATATATATATAAAAGTTTGTGAGGGTACCACCTCTGGTGCCAATGTGGGGACCCATAGCCTCGGAGAAGAAAATAAAAAGTATTCAGAGGAGACCTTGTTCTGTGAGTTCAGTGTTCAGTGAGAAACCTAATATTATCTTCTACCACCCCCATTCTTTTGTATGTACACATATATATTTTCTTTATTTGAACTTTGTTACAAAAAGGGAGTTACATATGGGTTACAAAGATGGTTATCATAGGTTGTCGAGTTCCTCCAGCTCCTCAGATGGCGGGCAGGAACCCTGGATGCAGTGCGCATTTCCTTTCTGTATCGCCACACTGAGGTGCTGGAAAAGAAATCTTGCAGCTCTTGGGTCCCTTGTTGTTTCAATGAGCCTAGAACCCAGTTCTTTCATATATATATATATATATATATATATATATATATATATATATATATATATATATATATATATATATATATATATATATATATAAAACACAACAATGGGAAACATTGATGAATGTCACTGACGGGTTCGATCATTGTTGCAGGTCAAACACTTCTTCGAATTCCTCTGAAGTTGGACTAGTGCCCAAGACGCAACAGGCATTTTCCCTCTGAATCGCAACACTGAGGCACTGGAACAAGAAACCTTTTGCTCTCTGGTCTTTTGTAGCGCTGATCAATTTGTCCCCCAATTCCTTCAGGAACTTCAATGCACATTTTCCCCACGAACCGAGGGTCTCCGAGCCGATCGGAACAAAGCTGTATCAGTGTGCTAGACCTCTGTATAAGGTGTGTATATATATATATATATATTAGTCCTCTGGCTGGAAGAAGGGGGACCCATAGCCTCGGAGGAAACCACACATAACGCATTGGAGGGAATGTGGGTCCCCTCCAATACTAGTATATTTAAAATTAAATATTAGTAAGCAAATATTAGTAAGCAAAATATATTAGTAAATTAGTAAAATATTAGTAGCAAAATATTAGTACATTTTGGTAGCAGTCTTTCCTGTAGACATATTTTATTAAATATGACCGAAAAAGTAAGATTAATAATTCTAACACGAATTTTCTCAATCTTTCGTACATTATGCTTCACTGTTGGAGGTAAATCAAAAATCACTTCTCCAAAATTCATTTTTATTTCTAGTCTGACGCGACACGGGCGCGTTTCGTAAAACTTATTACATTTTCAAAGACTTCACAATCAGTTGTGTATTTGTGAAGTCTTTGAAAATGTAATAAGTTTTACGAAACGCGCCCGTGTCGCGTCAGACTAGAAATAAAAATGAATTTTGGAGAAGTGATTTTTGATTTACCTCCAACACTGAAGCATAATGTACGAAAGATTGAGAAAATTCGTGTTAGAATTATTAATCTTACTTTTTCGGTCATATTTAATAAAATATATATATATATATATATATATATATATATATATATATATATATATATATATATATATATATATATATATATATATATATATATATATATATATATATATATATATATATATATTGTGACGGTAACGCGTTGGTGTTCGGCTGTTTAAGGCTAGGGGTATGGCCTCGTCACATAGTTATAAAAAAAAAAATAGAAAAACTGGAACTTCGTCTGTGGTAAGGTAAGGAGAAGACACACAAAACACAAGTAAACTTTAACAATGAAATTTTAATTACGTTAAATAAATCAAAACATGAAAAAATGGACAAACAAATTCTTATAATAAAATCAATCAATCAAAATGATAAGAATAATTAAATGACACAATGAAAAGTTACGTTAAGATAAAATAACAAGAAGTGCAACACAAAATTAAAGGGAGGTGCTGGAATATTGGCTTTAAGCTACCACCTCTCTCAGTACACGCTAACGTCTCGCCGGGAGGAGTGGTAACCATGGAAGCACTAAATATTCTGAGGTCTGAGGTCGTGGCGACCCCAGACATCAAGTAGTATGAGGGGGGTGGAGTGCAGTTGCAGCCCAGCCGGCGACCAATCAGCGGAGCCGGTAGCGATCAACAGGTAGTTTGGCGGTTTGAGTCTGAACAGGTGTCCCTGGCTGCAACGTTTTGCGCTCTGGCAAACCTTGCTGGTGTTGTTGTCGTTGTTAGACATTTCCTCCATAGTAGTTATATATATTTGTTGCGACGTATTTGTGGAGGGAAGAGCAGGCTCAATCTCTTGATGGAGATAATCGTCACAACTCTCCCCCGAAGCCTGCGGTTCTGGAAAAAGTACGTCGTTATGTGGTGGAGTATTAGATGGAGTCGCTTCTACTTCATAAATTCTGGAGAGATCATGAGCTAAGATGTTGTCAGACTCTTGGTATAGCGTGTCTCCAGGTTGAATTTCTGCCGTTAGCAAGCCCATAGTAGAAGAAGTTGAGATGAGAAGTGGGCGTGCTGCAGGAGGTGTAGGGTGGTGTGGTCCGTGTTGATGGTGGACCGAGCACTTTTCAGGTGTGGAGTGAAGTGCTGAAGCTTCAGGATGAGGAAGAGTAGCTCCTTGCCAATTGTTCCGTAGTTCCTTGTAGCAGTAGTTGCTGACAGGTGTATTCTCCTCGCCTCGTTGTTGCATCGCGACACCACCAACGTCGGTACCACTGGCGTCGACATGGAGGATGAAGGGCTTATCTGACGAGGTGAGAGTGGAATTAGAATAGGGCAAAGGAGCACGATTATTATCCTGAAAGCATTTGGGAAGATCATTAAGGATTTCGGAATTAGAAAGCGCTGACTCCTTGTCAGTGCTTTCGGGAGGAGAAGCTGGGAAGGTCTCACTGTGGATCTAGGGTTCTGTGAAGGTAGAACAATTAGTCAGGACAGTGGGAGGAGTACCATTATATTGCTTCAGGAGGTTGACGTGGCACAGCTGGGTCTTCCGCCGCCTATCTGGAGTCTCTATTACGTAGTTGTTATTATTCCTGCACTCTTTGACGCGGTAGGGTCCTGAAAATCTGTTTTGTAAAGGTGAACCTGGGATAGGGAAATAGGCAAGGACGAAGTCTCCCGGCTTGAATTTTCTTACTTTGCTGGTCTGGTCGTAATGAGTCTTCATTCTCACCTGGGCTTTCAATAGATTATCATGGGCAAAGAGGTGGACTCTCTCTAGAATGTGTTGAAGGTTTTGAAGAAACTGGGGCACATTCTGATGCTCACTGAAGGTGGCATCTCTGAGAGAGTCTTTGAAAGCCTTAAGGGGAGTACGGCACTTACGGCCGTAGAGCATCTCATAAGGAGATACTCCTAGGGACTCATTGGGGAGACTTCTGAAAATACACATTATAAGGTCAATCTGCTTATCCCAATCCTTCGAGGTTTCACTACAAAACTTTTTCAAGAGTGCTTTGATGGTCTGATGACTACGTTCAAGAGAACCCTGTGAAGCAGGATGATAGGGGCTGGACAATACCTGTTTGATGTTGAACTCCTCCAGTGTCCGTTTGAAGAGATCACTGGTGAAGTTGGTACCACAGTCACTTTGAATCTCCCTGGGAAATCCGTATTGAGTGAAGATCTTCAATAGATGTTTTATAACCGTAGCAGCCGTGATGTTCTTCACTGGAACTGCTATGGGAAATCTGGTGGTAGGACACAGGATGGTTAGGATGTAGGCGTTACCTGAACTGGTCCGAGGTAAAGGACCAACACAGTCTATTATGAGTCTGTGGAAAGGTTCCGCAGGCACCTGTATGGGAATCAGTGGCGCTCTGGGAATGGAGATGTTCGGTTTGCCTGCCATCTGACATGTATGACACTGTTTTACGTACTGTTTGACGTTATTTACCATACCTGGCCAGTAGTAGTCTTGACGAATCCCATGGTAAGTCTTGTTGAAGCCGTAGTGGGAGAACGCTCCATGGGCCAGGTGTAGAATAGTGGGCCGCAGGCTGGTGGGAATCACAAGTTGTTCGATGTTGGCCCAATCGTCTTCCTCCTTCAGTTTACTGGGTCTATATCTGCGGTAGAGCAAGTCGTTCTCTAGGAAGAACCCAGGAATACTGTCGGGTTGAGTCTCAGCCTGGAAAAACAATGGTGTTAAAGTAAGATCTTCCCTCTGCAACTTACGGAACTCCAACTTGGTCAGATGCGGGGGGAGTTTCTGAGGGTCTTGAGGGACAGCGGTAGCAGTAGAGTCAGCTGGCTGTGGACGTGCGGCTTGTGCACGGGTGGTCACGAGAACCGGAGGAGAAACTTCATCACTCTCTTGAACCTCTGCTGGAACATACTCTAGAATAGGGTTTAGTGGCACAGAGTTACACACCTGGGGTTTGTCCATGACGATCAGGTTGGTCGGTTGCAGGTCTTCTGCCAAGTCGTTGCCTAGGAGAAGTTGCACTCCAGGCATGGGAAAAGGTTTTTCCCTGACGGCGACTTGGACTTCCCCGTTCACGTAGGGACAATCCAGGTGGACTCTGGCGAGAGGGTATGGAGTGGTAACAGTGAGGTCAGTGATGAAGACAGTTTCTCCGGTGTAGACGATGTTGGGCACAGCCGACTTCAAGATGATCGATTGAAGAGCCGCTGTGTCCCTCAAGATCTTCAATTTGAAACGTCCCTCCGGATTTGAACCGTTGGCAGAGACAGTTCCAGTATACAGGTGGTTACTGAAAAGAGAAAGATCATTAACATCAACACCAACATTCATCACAGGCTTACCGGACTTAGGAGGAGTTGGTTTGGGTTTTTGTTGGTCAGTGGTTCCCTTGTATTGAGACTTACCACACTTGTCTATGGTATGTCCATAGAGTCTACAATACTTGCAGTACAGTTGTGAACCAGCTTGATCGGGGCTCACCTTCTCGTAACTGTACCACGACTTCTTACTGGAGGATGGTTCGGGTGTCAGCCGGTGGATGAGGCTGTAAGTGTCAGCCGACTTAGCACACTTCAGGTAGTCGGTTTCTTCTTTATCTGCTAAGTAGAGGCGGACAGGAGGCGGCACACGTCTCAAGAATTCTTCAACAAGCATCAGGTTGACGAGTTCTGTAAAAGTAGAGACATGTGCTGCTCCAGCCATTTCATGAAATACCTCCGTTTCGTGTTAGCAAACTCAAGGAAGGTAGTGGTACTTGCCTTCAGGTGGTCACGGAATTTCCTTCTATAACTTTCGGTGGAAAGTAGGTAGGCGTCCAACACTGCTTGTTTCAGAGTGTGGTAGTCATTCTCAGACGCCAAAGTACTGAGTGTGACTGCAGCTCTACCTGTAAGATGGACTCTGAGAAGTGTGGCCCATTGGTCGACAGGCCAACTGAGTTGATTAGCAAGGGTTTCAAAGGTGGTGAAAAACACATCAACTTCTGCTTCTACAAAGGATGGCATTAACTTACTTGCATGTGATATATTAAAACTGACGGGAAGATTGGCAGTAGCTTGCTGGCGTTGAGCGAGGTGTGAAGTTTCCAACGTGTATTCCCGTTGACGACATTCTAGAGCCAGAGACGCTTGTTGCTTGTCATGTTCACGTTGCATCTCCAATTCGCGTCGTTTTGTTTCAAGCTGTACTCGTTCACGTTCACGGAGTGTTTCAAGCTGTATGCGTTCCCGCTCCTGGAGCATTGCAACCTCACGTTCCTGGAGGGCGAGGTCACGTTCTTGTTCTTCCCTTCGTATGGCAGCAGCTCGTTCTTGTTGTTCGCGGGCGTCTCTTTGCTGCTCACGTTCAATCTTGGCCAGCTCTAGTTTGAGTTTCAGCATTGCCAAATCAGTTTTATCTGCAATATAGTAAGTTTCATGAGTTTCAGAGTCTATCTTACCTTGCTCTAAATAGTAATCCAGCAACAGGTTGTGTAGGTCATTCTTGTTGGCTTGGTAGGGAACTTCTAGTTGATACTCATGTGCAAGAGTTTGTAATTCAGTCTTCTTGGCACGACTTAAAGTCCCTATTTCACCTGCTGGATTTGCACGGAAAGCTTGGAGACGAAACATGGTGAAATTAGCAAATAAAGGTACACGAATATTCAATAGTGAATGTCAGAAACAGGACAACGTGGCAACTGATACCTATCCTGTGAGATCTTTAACAATTAAAGTTAAGTAAAAGATGTTAAATGATTAAATTAAATCAAGGGCGCAGGAAATCTTGTACCCGGTACTCATGTAAGAGGATAAGGGCAAGAAAATCCTACTAACAAATGAAACAGAGTTTCGAAAACAAATGAAATAGTTAAATGCTTCAAAAGTAAAATTGGTAGTCCAAGGATGTAGGCATACCTTGCCAAGTCTCTATAGGACATAAAGCAAGTTTTTCCTACGGAATTTAATATGATACTTACAGAATTAGCGAACTTTTGTGCTCTGAAAAAGTAAGCTAATTCCCTACCGTTGTATGTATCATAATCTCTGACTGACGTGTAGGGGTGCGAGGTGTCAACTGGTGAAGAGAACTGCTGCTGAGGTCCCAATTCAGCAGCTAAAGTTCGAGCTAGAGGAACTATGGCCCTCTTTGTCCTCCTACAGTCAGATTGCAGAAGATTGGGTACTCTTGACCCGGGGCAGACCACAGTACCAGGGTACCAATATGATGATCTGTCAAAAATGAGAAATATTCAAGGGACATAGATGGTAAACACGAGTAATAACACAGAGGGAGAGATGACCAATTAAGAGTATGACTGAGGCCTACAGTCACCACGTAATCCAAAGTTGTCTCACCTTCACTATATGTTACTCTCGTAATGCACAATACACCGCACTTTATAAAAAATGAAATTGAATATGAAAAATAGTAAAGCTGCATTAACAAAGTTAAATACGCTTACCATAAATTACCACTTGGCACCAGTACCTGAGTGAAGCTCCTAGGACAGGCCCCCATATAACTTGTGACGGTAACGCGTTGGTGTTCGGCTGTTTAAGGCTAGGGGTATGGCCTCGTCACATAGTTATAAAAAAAAAATAGAAAAACTGGAACTTCGTCTGTGGTAAGGTAAGGAGAAGACACACAAAACACAAGTAAACTTTAACAATGAAATTTTAATTACGTTAAATAAATCAAAATATGAAAAAATGGACAAACAAATTCTTATAATAAAATCAATCAATCAAAATGATAAGAATAATTAAATGACACAATGAAAAGTTACGTTAAGATAAAATAACAAGAAGTGCAACACAAAATTAAAGGGAGGTGCTGGAATATTGGCTTTAAGCTACCACCTCTCTCAGTACACGCTAACGTCTAGCCGGGAGGAGTGGTAACCGTGGAAGCACTAAATATTCTGAGGTCTGAGGTCGTGGCGACCCCAGACATCAAGTAGTATGGGGGGGGTGGAGTGCAGTTGCAGCCCGGCCGGCGACCAATCAGCGGAGCCGGTAGCGATCAACAGGTAGTTTGGCGGTTTGAGTCTGAACAGGTGTCCCTGGCTGCAACGTTTTGCGCTCTGGCAAACCTTGCTGGTGTTGTTGTCGTTGTTGGACATTTCCTCCATAGTAGTTATATATATTTGTTGCGACGTATTTGTGGAGGGAAGAGCAGGCTCAATCTCTTGAAGGAGATTATCGTCACAATATATATATATATATATATATATATATATATATATATATATATATATATATATATATATATATATATATATATATATATATATATATATATATATATATATATATATATATATATATATGTTTCATTGAATATGTTACGAACCCGGATCCAGCGTCCGAGCCTGGAGCAGTGACAACCACGCCATCTGTGGGTCAGCTCCCGAAACCCCCGCCAAACGGACGACGACACCTAGTGAGGACAGCGTGTACTGGCCTCGAGGACCAGTTTCCAGTCTGGTTCAGCGCTCAACACCGTCGCTCCTGACCTCTGGTGAGGTGGTGCTCCGGCGACAGCGCCATCTATGGACTGGATACGTCAGGTGTTTGTGCCCGAGCCCGTAAGTGAGGTGTATTAGTGTCCCGGTTATTGATGACGTGTCTGTTTACAGAGTCAACCTGGGACCGCTGTGTTGAAGGTTGAGTCAGTCTACCCGAGGCAGCCAGTCTCCATACTGTGAAGTTTGCTGCAGCTGTTGTGACGTCGTCCCCCCGGAAGAACACTGTGGTGTGTTAGCCTGCCATTGGAGTGGCAGTGAAAGGATTTACCCGGGACCGACTGTTGGAGACGATCATCCACTGGGGTACTGGAGACAGGAGAGTGATTTGTGGTGTCACACGAGACTCCTGTCTAGGGCGTACCCCTTATATCGTTCGTGGGGTGGCTGTACCAGCCTTGGTGGCTCAGTACCTGCCAGCAGACCAGCTGGACGTGTGGTTGACGGCCTCCACGACGGTGCCCCCAGTGGACCTGCGTTTTGGCTGACCTGTGGCCCGGGTAGGCTCGGCATTCTCAGAGGACACGTCGTGAGGCCACGAAGAAAGCACCAAGGACTCTGCACCAAGTGGTGTGGCACCAGCGTCTTCAGCAGAAGACCAAGATTATGGATTAATCCCCTTGTAAAGTGTTAATACCCCTCCCCCTGTGCACTTTTTGATTTTATATATTTAATTGGTGATGGTGACAAGTATAATCTTAAGTTCTTAGCTTTCTTTCCCTACTCCCTTTAAGTTACTTGCGTCACGGATCTCATCCGTGACGCAATACAGATAGCCAATACTGGCTTGGGAACGGATACATATATCTTCCTCTAACAACATCAGAGTAAGGACCCCGTTGCGTCCCGAGAGGGCCGTAACAGAATATTCTGTATTTATTATTTTCTGGTTTAGGGCTTCTATCCCTCTATTTTCTTAGCATCAGGGCTTAATTGAAATAGGAGTTCTCCAAAACTCATTTTCGTACTTTTAAGGTGAAGAAAAGAAGTGATTTACTATAGAGTATACTACACTTATTTGTATAATTTGCACGACGTTTCGAACCTCCATGGTTCATTCTCAAGTGAACAGATCTTACAATACTAGTTGATTTTATACCCGCATTAGGTCAGGTGATAATACAATGAAGGTGAAAGCATGGGGGGATACATAAGGGATAAACATAGGGGCTGCAGAAGGCTTATTGGCCCATACGAGGCATCTCCTATCTAAACACAAAGATTAATCCAGTGTAATTGGCCTGTTATGTTGGACATTGTCTTCTGTGTTGGCATCGATATGTTCTTGTCTTGTCCTTACTCTCATGGTGGGTAGAGTAAATAGTTCTGTGATTTGGGTGTTCATGGTAGGTCGCTCTATTCTTATGTGAATTGCCTCAAGAATTTGTAATCTTCTTGAATCTTGGGTTTTGTCTATTATGCAAGTATTCTTGCATAATAGACATTACTACGCCCTATAATCAGCCAAATACCAACCCCAACTTATCACCTGGCAAAGAAACTCAATGAACTCCTAACTCCATACACTCCAAGTAAGTTTAGTCTACAATCATCAGCAGATTTCCTAGAATTGATCAAATCTACCCAGCCCGATGGAATCATCGCTTCCCTGGACGTTGAATCCCTTTTTACCAACGTCCCAGTCGACACAACCATAGGAATGTTACTGGACAGAGTATACAGAGACGAGAGCACCCCCAAATTAGACATACCTGAGCCACACTTGAAAAGTCTTCTCGAAGCATGTACAAAGGAAGCCCCTTTCATCAGTCCACAAGGAGACATGTATTTACAAATAGACGGAGTAGCAATGGGCTCCCCCTTAGGAGTTTTATTTGCTAATTTTTATATGGGAACCAACGAAGATAGGGTCTTCAGTAGCAGACAAAAACCAACTGTATACTGCCGTTATGTAGATGACATATTCGTAATAGTAAAAGACTCAGATGAACTAATTGACCTAAAAAGACACCTAGAGAGAGAGTCAGTACTCCGATTTACACATGAAAATAGTGAAAATAACAGTCTGCCATTCTTGGATGTACTAATAACAAAAACAGGAACCTCTTTAAGCACCAACGTATATACCAAGCCCACCAACATAGGATTATGCCTGAACGGTAGAAGTGAGTGCCCCCAAAGATACAAAGCCAGTGTTCTCAATGCCTATATTCGTCGAGCGCTTACCCACTGCTCTGAATGGAGCAACGTGAGTAGAGAGTTTGAAAGAGTAACTCAGGTATTGGTGAACAACGGATATAGCAACGCGGAAATAAACGCTGCTATAAGAAGACACTTGGACCGTTGGTATAATTCAGAACCTAGAACAGAAACCACAACACCCCCAATAAAATTATATTACAATTCAACCATGCACAGTGAACATATAAAAGAGGAAAGAATAATGAAAGAAATAATCCGTAAAGGAGTAAAAAGCACTACTCCTAACCAAAACATAAACCTGATAATATTCTACAAAACCAAGAAGACTTCCGAACTCCTTATCAAAAACAGCCCGAAGCCGACGGAGAACCCTGTACAGCAGTCAAGCGTTGTATACATGTACACTTGCCCCCACGAAGGATGTAACCTTCAATGTAAGTACATAGGTATGACGTCGACCAAGCTGACGAGGCGTTTGACATGCCATCTTCAATCTGGTGCCCCTAGGAATCACATGAGACAAGCCCATGACATTACTCTAACAAGAGAAATGTTGAACAAGAATACATGCATAATAGACAAAACCCAAGATTCAAGAAGATTACAAATTCTTGAGGCAATTCACATAGGAATAGAGCGACCTACCATGAACACCCAAATCACGGAACTATTTACTCTACCCACCATGAGAGTAAGGACAAGACAAGAACATATCGATGCCAACACAGAAGACAATGTCCAACATAACAGGCCAATTACACTGGATTAATCTTTGTGTTTAGATAGGAGATACCTCGTATGGGCCAATAAGCCTTCTGCAGCCCCTATGTTTATCCCTTATGTATCCCCCCATGTTTTCACCTTCATTGTATTATCACCTGACCTAATGCGGGTATAAAATCAACTAGTATTGTAAGATCTGTTCACTTGAGAATGAACCATGGAGGTTCGAAACGTCGTTCAAATTATACAAATAAGTGTAATACACTCTATAGTAAATCACTTCTTTTCTTCACCTTAAAAGTACGAAAATGAGTTTTGGAGAACTCCTATTTCAATTAAGCCCTGATGCTAAGAAAATAGTTAGAGGGATAGAAGCCCTAAACCAGAAAATAATAAATACAGAATATGCGGTCATATTCAATGAAACATATATATATATATATATATATATATATATATATATATATATATATATATATATTTAATACATATATATATTTATTACATATATATATTTAATACATTCTTATTTAATACATCCTCAGAAGGATAGATTTACAAGTCAGTTGTTGTTGTTGTTATAGATTCAGCTACTCGGAACAAGTTCCAAGTAGCACGGGCTATGGTGAGCCCGTAACGGCTTGACGTTTGCGAGGCATTACACATCAAGAAGTCAACACCAGCAATCAACAGCCAATTATTGCACAACTATATTCTACCCACCTCAAGACTCCGCTCCAATATAGAAGCATCAAGAAATATGGACCAATAGGCTTTCTACAAACACTTCTATTCAATATCCATTGTTTCGTGTTCTGTCTTGTGTTGATGAAATTAATACCCTATTAATACTCTTGTTCTGTCTTGTTGTTGTTGTGTTAATGCCACATCACCCCTTCCACCTCACTCAAATGTAGATATAAAATCGGAGATGCGTAAGTTCTATTCAGTTGTGTATTTGTGAACTAAAGTCTTTGAAAATGTAATAAGTTTTACGAAACGCGCTCGTGTCGCGTCAGACTGGAAATAAAAATGAATTTTGGAGAATTGATTTTTGATTTACCTCCAACAGTGAAACGAAATGTACGAAAGATTGAGAAAATTCGTGTTAGAATTATTAATCTTACTTTTTCGGTCATATTTAATAATATATGTCTACAGGAAAGACTGCTACCAAAATATACTAATATATATATATATATATATATATATATATATATATATATATATATATATATATATATATATATATATATATATATATATATATATATATATGTCGTACCTAGTAGCCAGAACGCACTTCTCAGCCTACTATGCAAGGCCCGATTTGTCTAATAAGCCAAGTTTTCATGAATTAATGTTTTTTCGACTACCTAACCTAACCTAACTTTTTTGGGTACCTAACCTAACCTAACCTATAAAGATAGGTTAGTTTAGGTTAGGTAGGGTTGGTTAGGTTCGGTCATATATCTACGTTAATTTTACGTCCAATAAATTTTTTTTTACCTCATGCATAATGAAAAAGGTAGCTTTATCATTTCATAAGAAAAATATTTGAGAAAATATATTAATTCGTGAAAACCTGGCTTATTAGGCAAATACGGCCTTGCATAGTTGGCTGAGAAGTGCGTTCTGGCTACTAGGTATGACATATATATATATATATATATATATATATATATATATATATATATATATATATATATATATATATATATATATATATTGTGACGATAATCTCCTTCAAGAGATTGAGCCTGCTCTTCCCTCCACAATTACGTCGTTGAAATTATATAAAACTACTATGGAAGAAATGTCCAACAACGACAACAACACCAGCAAGGTTTGCCAGAGAGCAAAACGTATGCAGCCAGGGACACCTGTTCAGACTCAAACCGCCAAACTACCTGTCTTACTACCGGCTCCGCTGATTGGTCGCCGGTCTGGCTGCAACTGCACTCGCCACCCCCCCATACTACTTGATGTCTGGGGTCGCCACGACCTCAGACCTCAGAATATTCAGTGCTTCCACGGTTACCACTCCTCCCGGCAAGACGTTAGCGTGTACTGAGAGAGGTGGTAGCTTAAAGCCAATATTCCAGCACCTTCCCTTTATTTTTGTGTTGCACTTCTTGTTATTTTGTCTTAACGTAACTTTTCATTGTGTCATTTAATTATTCTTATTCTTTTGATTGATTGATTTTATTATAAGAATTTGTTTGTCCCTTTTATTCATGTCTTGATTTATTTAACGTAATTAAAATTTCATTGTTAAAATTTACTTGTGTTTTGTGTGTCTTCTCCTTACCTTACCACAGACGAAGTTCCAGTTTTTCTATTTTTTTTATAACTATGTGACGAGGCCATACCCCTAGCCTTAAACAGCCGAACACCAACGCGTTACCGTCACAAGTTATATGGGGGCCTGTCCGGGAGCTCCACTCAGGTACTGGTGCCAAGTGGTAATTTATGGTAAGCGTATTTAACTTTGTTAACGTAGCTTTACTATTTTTCATATTCAATTTCATTTTTTATAAGGTGCGGTGTATTGTGCATTACGAGAGTAACATATAGTGAAGGTGAGACAACTTTGGATTACGTGGTGACTGTAGGCCGCAGTTATACTCTTAATTGGTCATCTCTCCCTCTGTGTTATTACTCGTGTTTACCATCTATGTCCCTTGAATATTTCTCATTTTGACAGATCATCATATTGGTACCCTGGTACTGTGGTCTGCCCCGGGTCAAGAGTACCCAATCTTCTGCAATCTGACTGTAGGAGGACAAAGAGGGCCATAGTTCCTCTAGCTCGAACTTTAGTTGCTGAATTGGGACCTCAGCAGCAGTTCTCGTCACCAGTTGACACCTCGCACCCCTACACGTCAGTCAGAGATGATGATACATACAACGGTAGGGAATTAGCTTATTTTTTCAGAGCACAAAAGTTCGCTAATTCTGTAAGTATCATATTAAATTCAGTAGGAAAAACTTGCTTTATGTCCTATAGAGACTCGGCAAGGTATGCCTACATCCTTGGACTACCAATTTTACTTTTGAGACAATTTACTGTTTCATTTGTTTTCGAAACTCTGTTTCATTTGTTAGTAGGATTTTCTTGCCCTTATCCTCTTACATGAGTACCGGGTACAAGATTTCCTGCGCCCTTGATTTAATTTAATCATTTAACATCTTTTACTTAACTTTAATTGTTAAAGATCTCACAGGATTGGTACCAGTTG
This sequence comes from Procambarus clarkii, assembly GCF_040958095.1. Taxonomy (NCBI): domain Eukaryota; kingdom Metazoa; phylum Arthropoda; class Malacostraca; order Decapoda; family Cambaridae; genus Procambarus; species Procambarus clarkii. The sequence goes on along the minus strand of NC_091170.1, from coordinate 1,444,654 downwards.
CCACGTTGTCCTGTTTCTGACATTCACTATTGAATATTCGTGTACCTTTATTTGCTAATTTCACCATGTTTCGTCTCCAAGCTTTCCGTACAAATCCAGCAGGTGAAATAGGGACTTTAAGTCGTGCCAAGAGGACTGAATTACAAACTCTTGCACATGAGTATCAACTAGAAGTTCCCTACCAAGCCAACAAAAATGACCTACACAACCTGTTGCTGGATTACTATTTAGAGCAAGGTAAGATAGACTCTGAAACTCATGAAACTTACTATATTACAGATAAAACTGATTTGGCGACGATGAAACTCAAACTAGAACTGGCCAAGATTGAAGAACGAACAGCTGCCATACGGAGGGAAGAACAAGAACGCGAAGCTGCCTTGAGGAGAGAAGAACAAGAACGCGAAGCTGCCTTGAGGAGAGAAGAACACGAACGTGGACTCGCCCTCCAGGAACGTGAGGTCGCCTTACTCCAGGAGCGGGAACGCGTACGGCTTGAAACCAAACAACGCGAGTTAGAGATGCAACGCGAACATGACAAGCAACAAGCGACTCTGGCTCTAGAGTGTCGTCAACGTGAAATCGCCTTGGAAACTTCACACTTCACTCAACGCCAGCAAGCTACTGCCAATCTTCCCGTCAGTTTTAATATATCACATGCAAGTAAGTTAATGCCATCCTTTGTAGAAGCAGAAGTTGATGTGTTTTCACCACCTTTGAAACTCTTGCTAATCAACTCAGTTGGCCTGTCGACCAATGGGCCACACTTCTCAGAGTCCATCTTACAGGTAGTGCTGCAGTCACACTCAGTACTCTGGCGTCTGAGAATGACTACCACACTCTGAAACAAGCAGTGTTGGACGCCTACCTACTTTCCACCGAAAGTTATAGAAGGAAATTCCGTGACCACCTGAAGGCAAGTACCACTACCTTCCTTGAGTTTGCTAACACGAAACGGAGGTATTTCATAAAATGGCTGGAAGCAGCACATGTCTCTACTTTTACAGAACTCGTCAACCTGATGCTTGTTGAAGAATTCTTGAGGCGTGTGCCGCCTCCTGTCCGCCTCTACTTAGCAGATAAAGAAGAAACCGACTACCTGAAGTGTGCTAAGTCGGCTGACACTTACAGCCTCATCCACCGGCTGACACCCGAACCATCCTCCAGTAAGAAGTCGTGGTACAGTTACGAGAAGGTGAGCCCCGATCAAGCTGGTTCACAACTGTACTGCAAGTATTGTAGACTCTATGGACATACCATAGACTAGTGTGGTAAGTCCCAATACAAGGGAATCACTGACCAACAAAGACCCAAACCCACTCCTCCTAAGTCCGGTAAGCCTGTGATGAATGTTGGTGTTGAGGTTAATGATCTTTCTCTTTTCAGTAACCACCTGTATACTGGAACTGTCTCTGCCAACGGTTCAAATCCGGAGGGACGTTTCAAATTGAAGATCTTGAGGGACACAGCGGCTCTTCAATCGATCATCTTGAAGTCGGCTGTGCCCAACATCACCTACACCGGAGAAACTGTCTTCATCACTGACCTCACTGCTACCACTCCATACCCTCTCGCCAGAGTCCACCTGGATTGTCCCTACGTGAACGGGGAAGTCCAAGTCGCCGTCAGGGAAAAGCCTTTTCCCATGCCTGGAGTGCAACTTCTCCTAGGCAACGACTTGGCAGAAGACCTGCAACCGACCAACCTGATCGTCATGGACAAACCCCAGGTGTGTAACTCTGTGCCAAGTAACCCTATTCTAGAGTATGTTCCAGCAGAGGTTCAAGAGAGTGATGAAGTTTCTCCTCCGGTTCTCGTGGCCACCCGTGCACAAGCCGCACGTCCACAGCCGGCTGATTCTACTGCTACCGCTGTCCCTCAAGATCCTCGGAGACTCCCCCCGCATCTGACCAAGTTGGAGTTCCGTAAGTTGCAGAGGGAAGATCTTACTTTAACACCATTGTTTTTCCAGGCTGAGACTCAACCCGACAGTATTCCTGGGTTCTTCCTAAAGAACGACTTGCTCTACCGCAGATATAGACCCAGTAAACTGAAGGAGGAGGACGATTGGGCCAACATCGAACAACTTGTGATTCCTACCAGCCTGCGGCCCACTATTCTACACCTGGCCCATGGAGCGTTCTCCCACTACGGCTTCAACAAGACTTACCATGGGATTCGTCAAGACTACTACTGGCCAGGTATGGTAAATAACGTCAAACAGTACGTAAAACAGTGTCATACATGTCAAATGGCAGGCAAACCGAACATCTCCATTCCCAGAGCGCCACTGATCCCCATACAGGTGCCTGCGGAAAATTCCACAGACTCATAATAGACTGTGTTGGTCCTTTACCTCGGACCAGTTCAGGTAACGCCTACATCCTAACCATCCTGTGTCGTACCACCAGATTTCCCATAGCAGTTCCAGTGAAGAACATCACGGCTGCTACGGTTATAAAACATCTATTGAAGATCTTCACTCAATACGGATTTCCCAGGGAGATTCAAAGTGACTGTGGTACCAACTTCACCAGTGATCTCTTCAAAAGGACACTGGAGGAGTTCAACATCAAACAGGTATTGTCCAGCCCCTATCATCCTGCTTCACAGGGTTCTCTTGAACGTAGTCATCAGACCATCAAAGCAATCTTGAAAAAGTTTTGTAGTGAAACCTCGAAGGATTGGGATAAGCAGATTGACCTTATAATGTGTATTTTCAGAAGTCTCCCCAATGAGTCCCTAGGAGTATCTCCTTATGAGATGCTCTACGGCCGTAAGTGCCGTACTCCCCTTAAGGCTTTCAAAGACTCTCTCAGAGATGCCACCTTCAGTGAGCATCAGAATGTGCCCCAGTTTCTTCAAAACCTTCAACACATTCTAGAGAGAGTCCACCGTTTTGTCCATGATAATCTATTGAAAGCCCAGGTGAGAATGAAGACTCATTACGACCAGACCAGCAAGGTAAGAAAATTCAAGCCGGGAGACTTCGTCCTTGCCTACTTCCCTATCCCAGGTTCACCTTTACAAAACAGGTTTTCAGGACCCTACTGCGTCAAAGAGTGCAGGAATAATAACAACTATGTAATAGAGACTCCAGATAGGCGGCGGAAGACCCAGCTGTGCCACGTCAACCTCCTGAAGCAATATAATGGTACTCCTCCCACTGTCCTAACTAACTATTCCACCTTCACAGAACCCTACATCCACAGTGAGACCTTCCCAGCTTCTCCTCCCGAAAGCACTGACAAGGAGTCAGCGCTTTCTAATTCCGAAATCCTTAATGATCTTCCCAAATGCTTTCAGGATAATAATCGTGCTCCTTTGCCCTCTTCTAATTCCGCTCTCACCTCGTCAGATAAGCCCTTCATCCTCCATGTCGACGCCAATGGTACCGACGTTGGTGGTGTCGTGATGCAGCAACGAGGCGAGAAGAATACACCTGTCAGCAACTACTGCTACAAGGAACTACGGAACAATTGGCAAGGAGCTACTCTTCCTCATCCTGAAGCTTCAGCACTTCACTCCACACCTGAAAAGTGCTCGGTCCACCATCAACACGGACCACACCACCCTACATCTCCTGCAGCACGCCCACTTCTCATCTCGACGTCTTCTACTATGGGCTTGCTACCTGCAGAAATTCAACCTGGAGACACGCTATACCAAGAGTCTGACAACATCTTAGCCCATGATCTCTCCAGAGTTTATGAAGTAGAAGCAACTCCACCCATTACTCCACCACATAACGACGTACATCTTCCAGAACTGCAGGCTTCGGGGGAGAGTTGTGACGATAATCTCCTTCAAGAGATTGAGCCTGCTCTTCCCTCCACAATTACGTCGTTGAAATTATATAAAACTACTATGGAAGAACTGTCCAGCAACGACAACAACACCAGCAAGGTTTGCCAGAGAGCAAAACGTATGCAGCCAGGGACACCTGTTCAGACTCAAACCGCCAAACTACCTGTCTTACTACCGGCTCCGCTGATTGGTCGCCGGTCTGGCTGCAACTGCACTCGCCCCCCCCCCATACTACTTGATGTCTGGGGTCGCCACGACCTCAGACCTCAGAATATTCAGTGCTTCCACGGTTACCACTCCTCCCGGCTAGACGTTAGCGTGTACTGAGAGAGGTGGTAGCTTAAAGCCAATATTCCAGCACCTTCCCTTTATTTTTGTGTTGCACTTCTTGTTATTTTGTCTTAACGTAACTTTTCATTGTGTCATTTAATTATTCTTATTCTTTTGATTGATTGATTTTATTATAAGAATTTGTTTGTCCCTTTTATTCATGTCTTGATTTATTTAACGTAATTAAAATTTCATTGTTAAAATTTACTTGTGTTTTGTGTGTCTTCTCCTTACCTTACCACAGACGAAGTTCCAGTTTTTCTATTTTTTTTATAACTATGTGACGAGGCCATACCCCTAGCCTTAAACAGCCGAACACCAACGCGTTACCGTCACAATATATATATATATATATATATATATATATATTTATATATATATATATATATATATATATATATATATATATATATATATATATATATATATATATATATATATATATATATATATATATATATATATATATATATATATATATATATATATATATATATATTAGTATATTTTGGTAGCAGTCTTTCCTGTAGACATATATTATTAAATATGACCGAAAAAGTAAGATTAATAATTCTAACACAAATTTTCTCAATCTTTCGTACATTACGCTTCACTGTTGGAGGTAAACCAAAAATCACTACTCCAAAATTCATTTTTATTTCTAGTCTGACGCGACACGGGCGCGTTTCGTAAAACTTATTACATTTTCAAAGACTTCACAAATACACAACTGATTAGAACTTGCGTTTCTCTGATTTTATATCTACATTTGAGTGAGGTGGGAAGGGTGATGTGGCATTAACACAAGACAGAACAATAGGGGATATTAATAGGGTATTAAAAGTATCAACACAAGACAGAACAGAAACAATGGGTATTGAATAGAAGTGTTTGTAGAAAGCCTATTGGTCCATATTTCTTGATGCTTCTATATTGGAGCGGAGTCTTGAGGTGGGTAGAATATAGTTGTGCAATAATTGGCTGTTGATTGCTGGTGTTGACTTCTTGATGTGTAGTGCCTCGCAAACGTCAAGCCGCCTGCTATCGCTGTATCTATCGATGATTTCTGTGTTGTTTACTAGGATTTCTCTGGCGATGGTTTGGTTATGGGAAGAGATTATATGTTCCTTAATGGAGCCCTGTTGCTTATGCATCGTTAAACGCCTAGAAAGAGATGTTGTTGTCTTGCCTATATACTGGGTTTTTTGGAGCTTACAGTCCCCAAGTGGGCATTTGAAGGCATAGACGACGTTAGTCTCTTTTAAAGCGTTCTGTTTTGTGTCTGGAGAGTTTCTCATGAGTAGGCTGGCCGTTTTTCTGGTTTTATAGTAAATCGTCAGTTGTATCCTCTGATTTTTGTCTGTAGGGATAACGTTTCTATTAACAATATCTTTCAGGACCCTTTCCTCCGTTTTATGAGCTGTGGAAAAGAAGTTCCTGTAAAATAGTCTAATAGGGGGTATAGGTGTTGTGTTAGTTGTCTCTTCGGAGGTTGCATGGCTTTTCACTTTCCTTCTTATGATGTCTTCGATGAAACCATTGGAGAAGAAGTTATTGACTAGGACCTGCCTTACCCTACAGAGTTCTTCGTCGACTTCCTTCCATTCTGAGCTGTGGCTGAGAGCACGGTCGACGTATGCGTTAACAACACTCCTCTTGTACCTGTCAGGGCAGTCGCTGTTGGCATTTAGGCACATTCCTATGTTTGTTTCCTTAGTGTAGACTGCAGTGTGGAAACCTCCGCCCTTTTCCATGACTGTTACATCTAGAAAAGGCAGCTTCCCATCCTATTCCGTCTCGTAAGTGAAACGCAGCACGGAACTCTGCTCAAATGCCTCCTTCAGCTCCTGCAGATGTCTGACATCAGGTACCTGTGTAAAAATGTCGTCAACATACCTGCAGTATATGGCCGGTTTCAAGTTCATGTCGACTAAGACTTTTTGCTCGATGGTACCCATGTAGAAGTTTGCAAACAGGACACCTAGGGGAGAACCCATGGCGACCCCATCTACTTGCTTATACATGTGCCCATCCGGGCTCAAGAAGGGTGCCTCTTTAGTACAAGCTTGGAGTAGTTTCCTCAGAATACTTTCTGGCATGTCAAGAGGAGTACAGGCTGGATCACGATACACTCTGTCGGCTATCATTCCGATTGTCTCGTCCACAGGTACGTTGGTAAACAGCGATTCTACGTCCAACGAGGCTCTTATCCCTGTGGCCCGTGCGCCCCGCAGTAAGTCCACAAATTCCTTTGGAGACTTCAGGCTGAAGGCGCAAGGAACATAAGGAGTCAGCAGGCCGTTGAGTCGCTTCGCCAGTCTGTACGTGGGTGTGGGTATCTGGCTAATGATTGGCCGAAGTGGGTTTCCAGGCTTGTGCGTCTTGACATTTCCATACGCATATCCAGGTTTATATTCCCCAATGATCTTTGGCAGGTGGAGTCCGGATTTCTTGGCGTTCACAGTTTCGATCAGTTTGTTGACCTTTGCTTTTAATTCGGCTGTAGTGTCCTTCGTTACCCTTTGGAACTTAGTTTGGTCAGAGAGTATGATGTTCATTTTCGCCAGATATTCGTCTTTTTTAAGAATGACATATATTGGCGACTTGTCACCTCTCCTGACAACTATCTCCTTGTTCTCACGAAGGATTTTAGCTGCCGCTTTAAGCTCGGGGGACAGTATGGTGCTTCTGTAGTTGCCTCGATTCTTTCCTCCTTCTGCAATAAGTTCTGCTTGTAAGGTATCTTTGGTAGTGACCTTCTTTTGTGTCTCGAGGTCGAATATGTCGTCCAACAGAATTTCCAACTCTACTTTCCGGGCCATTTCACTCGGTCTGGACATAACATGACAGTTTATGCCCAGATTTAGGAGAGTGACTTGGTCCTCAGTGAGGTTAATTCCTGCAAGGTTCAGGAAGCCATCTCTTGGTCGTGGAATTGCCATAGGTCCTCCATATAATGTTGTTAATAGGTCCTCCATATAACAACATTATATGGAGGACCTCTGACAGGTACAAGAAGAGTGTTGTTAACGCATACGTCGACCGTGCTCTCAGCCACAGCTCAGAATGGAAGCAAGTCGACGAAGAACTCTGTAGGGTAAGGCAGGTCCTAGTCAATAACGGCTTCTCCAATGGTTTCATCGAAGACATCATAAGAAGGAAAGTGAAAAGCCATGCAACCTCCGAAGAGACAACTAACACAACACCTATACCCCCTATTAGACTATTTTACAGGAACTTCTTTTCCACAGCTCATAAAACGGAGGAAAGGGTCCTGAAAGATATTGTTAATAGAAACGTTATCCCTACAGACAAAAATCAGAGGATACAACTGACGATTTACTATAAAACCAGAAAAACGGCCAGCCTACTCATGAGAAACTCTCCAGACACAAAACAGAACGCTTTAAAAGAGACTAACGTCGTCTATGCCTACAAATGCCCACTTGGGGACTGTAAGCTCCAAAAAACCCAGTATATAGGCAAGACAACAACATCTCTTTCTAGGCGTTTAACGATGCATAAGCAACAGGGCTCCATTAAGGAACATATAATCTCTTCCCATAACCAAACCATCGCCAGAGAAATCCTAGTAAACAACACAGAAATCATCGATAGATACAGCGATAGCAGGCGGCTTGACGTTTGCGAGGCACTACACATCAAGAAGTCAACACCAGCAATCAACAGCCAATTATTGCACAACTATATTCTACCCACCTCAAGACTCCGCTCCAATATAGAAGCATCAAGAAATATGGACCAATAGGCTTTCTACAAACACTTCTATTCAATACCCATTGTTTCTGTTCTGTCTTGTGTTGATACTTTTAATACCCTATTAATATCCCCTATTGTTCTGTCTTGTGTTAATGCCACATCACCCTTCCCACCTCACTCAAATGTAGATATAAAATCAGAGAAACGCAAGTTCTAATCAGTTGTGTATTTGTGAAGTCTTTGAAAATGTAATAAGTTTTACGAAACGCGCCCGTGTCGCGTCAGACTAGAAATAAAAATGAATTTTGGAGAAGTGATTTTTGATTTACCTCCAACAGTGAAGCGTAATGTACGAAAGATTGAGAAAATTCGTGTTAGAATTATTAATCTTACTTTTTCGGTCATATTTAATAATATATATATATATATATATATATATATATATATATATATATATATATATATATATATGTCGTACCTAGTAGCCAGAACGCACTTCTCAGCCTACTATGCAAGGCCTGATTTGCCTAATAAGCCAAGTTTTCCTGAATTAGTATATTTTCTCAAATTTTTTCCTTGTGAAATGATAAAGCTACACATTTCATTATGTATATATATATATATATATATATATATATATATATATATATATATATATATATATATATATATATATATATATATATATATATATGTATATTTATATATATATATATATTTATATATATATATATATATTTATATATATATATATATATATATATATATATATATATATATATATTTATATATATATATATGTATATATATATATATATATATATATATATATATATATATTTATATATATATATGTATATATATATATATATATATATATATATATATATATATATATATATATATATATATATATATATATATATATATATATATATATATATATATATATCTCTATATATATATCTCTATATATATATATATATATATATATATATATATATATATATATATATATATATATATATATATATATATATATATATATATATATATATATATATATATATATATATATACTAATAGTCGGTCAGGTGAATTTTGTACTTATAGTTGGTCAGGTGACTTTTGTACTAATACCGGGTCAGGTGAATACAAAAGGATCGAACAATGGTGTAAACAAAGGGTATACATTGGGTAGACATGAAGGAGAAAAAATAAACTAAGGATCAGAAGGATAAATAGGATACATACGAAGATTAATCAAGCGTGGTGAGTGCTGTTTGTCGAGGAGTGTCTTCTTTGTTGGCATTTTCACGTTTTGGTCTTGTTTTTACTCTCATGGTGGGTAGAGTGAATAGTTCCGTTATTTGAGTATTTATGGCAGGTTGTTCTACTTTTATGTGGTTTCCTTCAAAAATTTGTAATCTTCTTACGTCTTGGGTTTTTCTATTATACAAGTGTTTTTATTCAGCATTTCTCTTGTTAGGGTGATGTCATGGGCTTGTCTCATGTGATTTCTGAAGGCACACAGGTAAAGATGACAGGTCAAACGCCTCGTCAGCTTGGTCGACGTTATACATATGTACTTAGATTGAAGGTTACATCCTTTATGAGGGCAGGTGTACATGTATACAACGCTTGACTGCTGTAAAGGGTTCTCCGTCGGCTTCAGGCTGTTTTTGATAAGGAGGTCCGAAGTCTTTTTTGTTTTGTAGTAGATGATCAGGTCTATGTTTTAGTTAGGAGTAATGCTTTATATTCCTTTACGGATTATTTCCTTCATTACTCTTTCTTCTTTTTTTTTTTGTTCACTGTGCATGGTTGATTTGTAATATAATTTTATTGGAGGTATTGTGGTTTCTGTTCTAGGTTAATGATGGTACCATCGGTCCAGGTGTCTTCTTATAGCAGCGTTTATTTCCGTGTTGCTATATCCGTTGTTCACCAATACCTGAGTTATTCTTTCAAACTCTCTACTCACGTTGCTCCATTCGGAGCAGTGGGTAAGTGCTCGACGAATATACGCATTGAGAACACTTGTGTAAACACCAGGCCTCCCAGTACTAACGTCACAAGGCACCACGTGACTGAAGGTAGCCTTGTGATTCGTGGGGCATCTCATTGCATCCATAGGCCTAGCTGCTGATTGGTCAACTCGTAGAACAGAGGGAAAAAGCATGGCCCACTCCTGCCCTGCCCTGGGTAGACATTCAGCCCCATGTTGCTTTGTTTGTCAGACATGTTTTCTCGTGGTTCGACCAAACGACGAGAAATACTGTCTAGGGGGACAGTTAGTAACTCATTTATCATTGTTCTGTCATTGCGGGTTCATCAAGCAGAATCTGGGATTGCGGCGATAGGAATTACGATAACTTAATAGTGAAAGAACGTTTACTTTCTTACTTTACGTTTACTGGGCGCAATTCCTTAACTGTAGCCTCTGTTTAACGCAACAGTAAAATGTGTACTTGGATGAAAAAACGACTCTTCGCGGCGGGGATCGTATTCTAGGGACCTGCCCGAAACGCTACGCGTACTAGTGGCTGTACAAGAATGTAACAACTCTTGTATATATCTCAAAAAAAAAGGAAGCAGAATATATACTGTAACTCACCACGAGGTCACACACAGTGTAAGGCAGACTTCTTTATAGTGCATCTGCTCATATTGTGACCATCTGTCAATCTAGTGTGACACGCAGTAATCTGAAGGGATCAGAGACTGTGCCCAGTAGCTCCGAATACGTTACTTAGGGAAATAGTTTGGCTTCAGCCAGTTCTGGGGAACATAGAAATTCCCGCCCAATCCGTTGGACCAGCCCATGTAACTTGAACACAAAGTTGCCATCAGAGTAAAGCGCCACACGGTGCACCATGTGTGCTAACTCTCTCTTCCTCACAAGAGCTGAGGGGCAGCTCACTATCGTTTGAGCGATAAAATAATGCTCTCGTGTGTGGGGAGCCATCCCACGCGAGTCTTGTCAGTTGAGGGTACCTGCACAGTTCACCTTGCCGCGCCACACCGTGCTGCGTCTGACTCGTCATCACATGTGGCAGTGTCCAAACAGCAAACATTGTGCTGAGGAGGCCTGGTCGAGGACCGGGCCGCAGATACTCTAAGTCCCGAAACCATCTCAAGGTAACCTCAAGGTAAGGTAACCTGATCAGCACCCCGTTTCAACACCAGGTCACACTACACATGGTCTCCAATAACAACGTGAGGAGGAAGTTTGGTTGAATTTCAGTCAACTGCCGTATTCAGTGTCAGTGCCGGTCAAAGTGATTACTCATATTTCTGTATTTGGTGCTGAAGTTTCTTTGGTTGATGTTAGTCAACTTCTGGTAGAACGTTTTCCTAGAGCACCTGGTTAGGTGAAGGAAGCATAGTCGAGGAAGACACACCTGTAAAGAGCGACCAAAGAACGTTGGAGAAAACTACTGTGATAAAGTAGTTAATGTAGTGTATGTAATACACCAGAGAACTCAATTATATTCAGCGGTACAATTATGTTAGTGATTTTTTCGGTTCAATATTATACCGATCTGTGTAGAGAATTCCATGAACGTGTTTTCTAAATTCAAGTAAAACCAGTGATTCAAGAGAGGTAAGGGGTTATCTGTTGTCATACCCTGTGTAAGAAATTACTGTGTTTATTGATTAATATTCGTGTGATTATTAATTACGATTGTGTTGTGTTGTGATTTGTTGTGCAGTGTGATAGATTAGCACTGAGTAGTGAAGCAACATGTTACTGTGTTTTGCTTGTCTGCGTGACAAGAACTTGATGTGGTCTTTAGTTGGTAATTAAGGATTCAGTGAGAAGTAATTAAGGGTAATTAATGTCATAAAGTGAAGTGACATAGTTTTGTTTGGCAAGCTGTCGGGAGTGACTGTGTTGTGGTAACGTAATTCGTTCTCGATTAATTATATGTCCGTTTGACAGTAATTAATGCAATTACCCACTGAGTGTTTAATTGGTCAGTGACTGAGTAGTTATGATAGCGAATTATTGTTTTGATTTATTTGATTGTCTGAGATACAAGATTGTGATAAACGTAGATTACCTTTGCTGTTGACCTTCCGGTTGACACTAAATTAACATATTTAATTACCAAGTAGTTCTGTAGTTCAGTTTTCATTATATTAGCCTGAAGTGGCACAGATTAGAATCTGTTGCCATTCTAAGAGTGACAACGGAGATGGACTCTTGCTAAACTTGCTGTCTAGATAGCTGTCTTTAACCACTGTGATTCGCTGAGTTTATCTTGACATTCCCTCTGTGTGCATAAGATCAAGTGTTTGCATTTTTTGGGGGGTAAAACGATAAAATCCCTTTCCTGAACACGTACATGTAAAAAAAAAATCCACTTACTTTGGCTGTGGGGACGTGGAGAAGGGGGCGTCATGGGCAGGTTGCCTGTGTGTGAAGTTCCCAGACGCGGTCACATGGGCCAGTCAATACTGCGAGGTGCAACATATATATTTTCAATTATTTGTTCAATGTATTTCCAATGCAGTTTTATTTGTTTTTGTTTTATCATATATGATGAATATTTGTTTCCTTTACAATATGTGCACCGTAGAACGTTCATAATGTTCCATGAAACTGTGATACATGTGTCAGTAATGTGTCCAAAATAAATGTTTATTGTCGCAATATTACTTGATAAAAAATCACCAAAATATAAATATGTACAGTTTCACACACTATTTCCACAGTAACACACTGTATTACACACTCAGTACTTCGGAAGTGAGATAATCAACGAAGTAGTCCATGGTACACAGCGCGACTTCGCTCTCGTTTTACCATGTACAGATAGATTTTCGCTTCCTGATTCTTCATTCTGTGTGCTTGAAAATAAAGTACTCTCGTACACCCTTGGCTTTAGTACCTGTAGGTGGTATGTAGCCAAACTTGTGAAGCGTAAAGTAGTCTTGAAAAGAATATAGGAAAAGGTCAATTTGTAAGGAAATCTTGGAAAGATTGCTTTGTATGGTGCCTCACTGGAAGAGATTCAGGTATTCTGGAAGAGACTCAGTCATTCCGGAAGAGATTCAGTTATTCTAGAAAATATCTATGGAAAACACCACCATGGAAGCCACTAATACTGTTCATCTATGCTACTTGTATCAGATGCATAATCACTAGAAACTAGTAAACGATTCATCTATGAACATTTACACAAATTGGAGATGGCATGGGTGGGCAAGGGTGGCTCTCAGGGCTACAACTGGATACACTCCCTGTATTGTCCTCATCAGTGCTGTATCACTTGCATCCGACCTTTGTGTTAGGTCCTTATTGCGCCAAGCTTCTTAAATATCATGACCCATATGTTCTTCAGACAATAAGGTCTGAATTTCACCGACAGAGCGCGATCTATCAACACCAAGTCGGACAGGTGTTTGGGAGCCAGAGGCGCGTGCGCCACCCATGGTTGCTCACGCAGTACTAACCCAGCCAGCAGCCCAAGGACATTTTGGGATTTTTTTTCCAAGATGGCTGCCTCTCACTGGAGGTCCCAAGAGTTCATTTCGTGCACAATCTACCACGCACGCGTTTTGAATGGGTACGAAATGTTAAAAAGGTGTTTTCTCGGTTGGCGCTATTTCCCACTGACCAAGTTTTCCACTGACACTTAACACAGGGGTTAAGTGTCATGGAAGAACATTAATGTAACGTCAAGATTGTTGTGCTTTGTATTGGATTTAGTTCTTTATGAATAAATGGTTATTGTTGGCAAAAGAATAGTGTCTTTATGTCAATACCTTCCAATATTATTGTCCCACATGCTGCAACATATCGAACTGTTCTTGCAAACTTTAATGAAGGCCTGCTTCTGGATTCGAACCCGATCCATAGCCACACATATAAAATTAAATTTGGTGTGAGAACTTGTGAGGTACCCTTATCATTGCACTAAGCACTTGAGAAGATCAACAACATATTGGACAAGGGTCCCAATTGTTTTTGAACCCTTGTGGCTGCTCCCTCAGGTTATTTCAGTTTAAAAATATTTAATCTAGTCTGGCCCCTAACGTTCTGGCTTGTGCAGTCCTCTCGCACTGAGGACATTTGTATTAGTGTCCAAACCCAAATAAATAACTCCTGCATGTACCTTATGGATGTCTTAATGACACTTAAGTATATTGTGTACCTTATAGATGTTTTGGTGACACTTAGGTATATTGTGTACCTTATAGATGTCTTGGTGACACTTAAGTATACTGTGTACCTTATAGATGTCTTAGTGACACTTAGGTATATTGTGTACCTTACAGATGTCTTGGTGACACTTAGGTATATTGTGTACCTTATAGATGTCTTGGGGACACTTAGGTATAATGTGTACCTTATAGATGTCTTGGTGACACTTAGGTATAATGTGTACCTTATGGATGTCTTAGTGACACGTAAGTAAGTTTTGTACCTAACGGGTGTCTTAGTTGCACGTAGGAAAGTTTACCTTACGGATCTCTTAGTGACACGTAGGTAAGTTTACCTTGTGGGTGTCTTACGTACACGTCGGTTATTTGTGGTCCTTACAAATATCTTAGTGACACGTAGGTAAGCTTTTTACCTTATGGAGTCTTAGTAACACGTAGGTTAGTAGGTATAAGCGGAGTCCTAATGACACACGTCTTTCCATTAATTGTTGTAATGTAGCATTTGTCATAATGTATTAGTAAGTTTTGTTGAATATTTTTGTTACTACATGTGTCCTAACGTCATTTCTTTTTCTGAGTACTGCCCCAATTTTATGCTCTGGCCTTTTATATTTGCTACTTGTGTTGATTGGGTTGGCTTAGGGTATCAAGACCCCAAAGAGTCAATCAGTATTTCAGAAAGAGGACCATATTGGAAAGAAAGGACAGACGATAATATAGAGGAAGCACAGAATAAGGATTTAGACTCTAGAATTTGAACAGACTCGACTATCCCAACAAAGAATCACTTGAACAGATATTAAAGAAATAATAGAACAGAAACTGAAGTAATATTACCAAACTGAAGAATCAAAGTTGGAACAGATTAAATATAAAATTACAGATAAAAGGAAAATCTTAAATATTTCTTCACTAATGCTAAATCAATATTCAAAAACATCCACCAGCATTGGACCTATACTTACAAAGAAGGTTCATACACAAAGGCTGACATTGAAATTAGGGAGATCTTAAACGATCAGAATGAGGTTATGTTTAGCACCCGAATAAACAAAATGAAAGTTAATAATCTGAAGAGCTTCTTTATGAATGACACCATAAATCCTGATACTATAACTGATATGAACATCAACATTAGAGGCTTTGAAAGAGAAATTGACAACATACCTATGAATTCAGCCCTAGGTCCAGAAACATGCATTTCCGTATTTATACTGAAATTATAGGGGGCCTCGTAGCCTGGTGGATAGCGCGCAGGATTCGTAATTCTGTGGCGCGGGTTCGATTCCCGCACGAGGCAGAAACAAATAGGCAAAGTTTCTTTTACCCTGAATGCCCCTGTTACCTAGCAGTAAATAGGTACCTGGGAGTTAGTCAGCTGTCACGGGCTGCTTCCTGGGGTGTGTGTGTGTGTGGTGTGGGAAAAAAAAAAGTAGTTAGTAAACAGTTGATTGACAGTTGAGAGGCGGGACGAAAGAGCAAAGCTCAACCCCCGTAAAAACACAACTAGTAAACACAGAAATGTGAAGGTTAAGTTGAAAAACGCTTTGTATAGTGTTGAGAAAATGCTTGGATACGGGGAGGATACCAGAAGTACTTAAATAAACAGATATAGTATCCCTACACAAGAGCAAAGCACTAGCAAAAATACAAACTAGTCTCACTAACGTTACACATAGTAAAAGTTTTTGAAAGGGTAATCGGGGGCTGATTACCCAGTTCCCCAGTTTCACGGAGAACAACGATTCTCACAACCCAGGTCAACATGGATTTAAACCAGAAAGATCATGCCTTTCACAGTTACTCGACCACTTTGACAAATTCATAGAAGCATTAAAAGAAAAAGTAAATCCAGTTGTGGTATACACTGATTTGGCAGTGGCATCTAGCTAGTATAACTATGGAGTGATAGCATATATTATGAGATCCACTGGAATATCAGGTAAAGTACAGCGATGAATATTTAATTTCCTGTCAAACAGAATGCTGAGAGTAATAGTCAATCAAATAAAATTTGTATAAGCACAGTAAAAACTCTGTACTGCAGTGTATAGTCCATTCACCTCTGCTTTTTCTCATTCTTGTATCAGATATAACAAATTTCCTACAAATTGCTACAATTTACTTACTTCAAATTATTTGTTAGATTAAGGACTTGTCCAAAACTCTATGTGTGTTAGTGGCTTTACAAGAATAAAAAAAGTTCAATGCTATATACTCTCATAAACCCATCGAACCTTCTTGTATATTTAAAAATAATCTATATAAATAAAAATGGAAATGTTCATTTGTACAAAATCGCTAATCTTCGAAAGTACTTCACCGATTTCTGTGAAATTTCACACAACGTTTCATTCGCATCCGAGCAGGTTCTTATATACATACTATATAGATGCCACGTCTGTAACGGTAAAAAACATGCTTTTCTGAAAAACTGTATTTTTCATGTGAGGGAAATCTTCGAAACCTCCTTACCGATTGCTTAAAAATTTTGACACAATGTTGCATTCGAATAGGCGCGTCTTTTTTATATATCTATTATATACATGCCTCACCTGTGACAGGAAAAAACATGCTTTATTGAAAAACAATGCCATCTGTTGGACGTAAGGGCAACACACGCTGTAATCTCCGAAAGTTCTTCACCAATTGCTTTGAAATTTTGACACAACGTTGCATTCGAAAGTGCGCATGTTTTGATATACCTACTATATAGATGCAACATCTGTGACAAGTAAAAAATATGCTTTTGTGAAAAACAGTGCCATCTGTTGGACATAAAATCAACATACGCTATACTAAATATGTCATGATTCCATTTCAATTTTCCGATTGCTTTGTTAAATAGAATTTTCGTAAATTTCGATTTCTTTTTACTTCGATTTTAATAATTTTGCGTGACATTGGTCTGGAATGGAATTGAGCTGTGTCGATTGATCTGTGTTTGAATTGAAGTATTTCGTTGATATTTTTTTTAAACAAGAAAATGGACAACACATTTATTTCACAGCTGCAGATGTGCAACAAATAGCTATGAATCCACAGACTACAGTGCAGACTACTTCTTCATGTTATGTCAGAATGACACGTTTGTAAAAACACTGCTGTATTCGGAATTGCCTACCACGACACAAACGAGGAGAGCGAATCAACGGACAACCCCAGCATATTCAAACAGAATACGATAGGAAGACTGTATTCTGTGCATCCCAATCGAGGTGAATGCTTCGTTCTTTACATGCTGTTGGTAAATGTGCCCGGTCCAACGTCTCTCCAGCAATTGAGATTTGTCAACGCCGTTACACATGCCACTTTCCGTATTGCATGTCAAACTCTGAATTTGTTGTAGAACGACCGACATTGGGATGTATTCATTAATGACACGTCCAAATAAAATTCTTGCATAATTTGCAATCATATTGACCGCCTGCTCTCCTTCATTTCCAAACAGAGTTATGAGAGAAATATAAATCGCACATGGCTGAAGATATTGTCCGTTGAATACGCAAGAAAAATACAAATATGCACATGGATTTCAGAGCAGAAATCTGTGGGATATTTGGGGCTTGAATCTGATTATTTAAATATTAATGTAGTAAATTAAATTACGAAGGACCACCCGCTTTTAAAGTAAAGAGGGAAACTGAGAATTTCTGATCATTAGATAATTCCTAGATGAAACCAGTAACTATGGATAAAACTAGAAAGAATGATCATAATAATAATTAATGGGCTGTATTATTACATGAAACAAACCTCAAACACCTACATTGGGGGGTTATTACTGGAGGTAAGTACGTCCAGGAATTAGTGTGGTTCGTTCACTAATTCAATTAATAATAATCTAATCCTATAAAATAATATTGAAACTGATATCATTACCAAAGGAGGAACATAGATTATGAGTATAGTAATGAGTTACAGTAAACCACATATTAATCCCAAAGAATTCTGCACAAGATAAATTGCAATAGAATTATAAAAGGAAATAAATCTTAGCTTAATGAAGATTCCTTTAGAAAGCCATGAAAGTCCTCTTATTCTCCAGACTCGATCGACTGACGAGTGGAACGGGTTAAGATGGGGGAAGGCAGCACGGAGAATTCTTCTCTCGTGCTGCAAGACAAATAATTTTCAGTAGCAACTGATTTAACTACTAAATCTATATTCAAGAATATTAAGAGTTACAGGTGACAAAATTTAATCACCTGTTATTAGGTGTTATCGTGCGTCGTAACGGACAATCACCCTGCTACTATTAAAACTTCTACCTGATGCATCACATAAAAGAATATTCTTAGCTGTGGGCACTGTATAAGTATTAAGATTGCCGTGCTTCGCATCTCAGGCTCCGGCTAGGCCTATCCTGAATAGTGATGCGTTCCGCTGGCTGGTCACGTGTCGTCAGGAACCAACTCGAAGGGCTCCTTATTTGACACCAGCACTAGCTGAAGATACTATCTGCAAGGTTATTCACGCCTCACAGTGGCGACTTTCATCTGAGGATGGATAACACCTGCCCTATTTGCTGGGCAATGGCGTCTTCTCATGAGTACGGTAAGCGCAGGTCTGCCTCTGAGCGGCTCTCCACGTGTACTGAGATGGCGTCCCTCTACCCACGCCGAGCCCGCGTTCATACAACAAATTATTGTCTCGATCATTAATATTTCTCGCATTTGCGCTTGAAACGTTAAAGACTGGACGGGTTTGTTATTTAGAGGAACAAAATATTGTTATTTACCAATTTAAGAATAGTAAATATATAAGGGAGAGGAATTAATGTCTCCCCATGGCATTCATTGGTGACGTTAACTTTATCACGAGATAGACGCTATGATTCTAACGCTCTATTCGGCTTTTAGTTAGAGATCAATTCGTCTGCAATTAGTTATCATACAGGATGTTTTAATTATGGAGAATCGAATTTAATTCTCACACACATTGGATATAATGTGTTTACTGTAAGGAAATCTGACGCAATACTGGCGTCAGGTGACGTGAGAATTCTAGCCTACTGCACAGATGAAATTATTAGTACATGAGAATTCTACGTGTTGTTAATTTTACTTACTACAATAATTAGTATGGTTAGTAATAAGTAATGAGAATACAACAATGTTGTATTCGGTGTTGGAAATATCCAACATAACTCCGGGGGGAGGGTTCTAGGGTCGCAGTGTACTGTGTTGTACTGACCTATCCCGAAGTGATATTAAGATTAGTACATTAGTATGTTAATATGTTAGTATGTTAGTACACACATAACGAACGTCCCGGATTTATCAAGGACTTACAAGGACTTGAGTCTTGCTATTTACATGTCAAATGAAACATGTTGTTTGTAGCCTACACAATATTTATAGAATTCAACTCTCCCAATTTAAACTAACAGAATCTACGGGGATGCGATATCCTGGTTCATAGTGACATGTAATGTTTCGTTACGTGATATCGCATCGTAGCATCATCACAGTTTTCTCAGTGGGAAGTGAAAGAAATTACTCTTCTTCAGAGTTGTAATAGGCTTGCAAATTCTGCCTACATTGTTAAGCTGCAGCTCTAGTGGGGCGGTTGCTTGGAGGAACAAATTCATTGTCCTCTGAAATTACTGGGGAAACTGGATCTGGCTGATATTCTTGTTCAGTCAGTTCAAAGGGAACCAGCTTCTCTAAAGTTTTTAGAGTAGTGTTGCCTCTGCATAAGACTTTAACCACTCTTAGGACACCTTGTCGATCTGGGTGAATGGTAACAATTTTACCTATAGGTCATTCTGACCTTGGTCCATCACTGTCAACTAGCACTAGGTCTCCCGGTTTTAATTGCACCTTATTGTAAGGACTCGAAGCTCCGTAGTGGTACTCTCGTAGAGCTGTGAGGTACTCTCGAGTCCACACCTCATTCCACCTGTTAATAACTCTAGAAAGATGCTGGTAGCTTTCCAGCAAGTCTCCTCTGGTCACATGGGACGGGTCTAAAGGGTCCTCTTCGGCTAAAGGGATGAGAGGGCTCAGTAGACCTCCATGGATCAAGTGAGAGGGGCTCAGTGGTTCTCTCTGGGTGTAATCATCAGACAGGTAGGTGATTGGGCGGTTATTGACTCGCGCCTCGATTTCCACAACAATAGTTTGGAGTTCTGAGTAACTGACCTTTTGTCGGTGTAAAGTTTTCCTTAGACACTTCTTGACGGTGCTTACCATTCGCTCATAGAACCCACCTTGCCAAGGGGCTCTTGGTGCTATGAATTTCTAGTGACATTGTCTTCTTTGTAAGACTGACTGTACTTCAGGGTGGTTCCAGACTTCTCGCAAACAACTTTCTCCTGCCACAAAATTAGATCCGTTGTCTGATATCATTAATCTAGGACATGATCGGCGGGCAGCAAATCTGCGGAAAGCTTGAATGAAAGCTTCAGCACTCATGTCTGGGGTGACCTCTAAGTGCACGCCTCTGGTTGTAGCACATGTAAAGAGACAAATGTACGTCTTCACTGGTATATTATCTGGGTTACCAGTGAGGAGTAAGGCTCCTGTATAATCAACTCCAGTGGTTTCGAAAGGACGAAGATGAACCACTCGCTCTTCTGGGAGTGGGGGAGGTCCTGGGTAAGAACAGACTAGCGTCGTATCTCTTACAGATTACACAAGATTTAATAATGGTCTTAGCAGTCTGACGACCTTGAGGAAGCCAGTACTTTTGTCTAAGGTCGGTGAGAGTATCTAAAACTCCACCATGTAGTGTACCATATTGATGGTGATGTAAGACAAGAAGTTTAGTTATGATGTGGTGACGAGGTAAAAGAATTGGGTTCTTAGTGTCTAAGTCAATCTTTGCATGTAGCAAGCGTCCTCCACATCGTAGTATGTTATGAGTGTTGACATCGTACCAGATGCCCAGAGACTTAGTGAGTTTATCCGGAAGATTCTCAAATTCGCTTCCGTAGGTCTCTTGCTGCGCCCGCTTAATCCAATAGTGGACAGGATTGGGAAATTTATGTCGAATTCCTACTTTAGCAAGGAAATCAAACACGTGCACAGTCACTCGTAACAATTTGCTTAAGTTGGAATAATGATGAGGATCAATGGCTAATGTTCGCTGAGGCTCTGGTTCCATCATGGGAGTGGTGATATTGGTCACTATGACTTGTGACTTTTGTTTGGGCCACTGACCACCAACAAGCCATGAAGGTCCATTGAACCACAGCGAAGACTTGACAAGTTGTTTTAATGTCAATCCTCTTCATAAATAATCTGCAGGATTGTCCTTAGTAGGGACATGTCTAAACCTATATCCTGCGGATAAATCATGAATCTCCCTGACGCGATTACTGACGTAAGGAGTTTTGTTGTTATTGTTTCTTACCCATTGTAAGACTGCCTCGTTGTCTGACCACACTACAATCTCACCAAAGTGGATATTACTGAGTATCTTTGCCAGGCAATGGGCCAATCTTACTCCCACTAGCAATGCAGTCAACTCCATCTGAGGTAAGGATCTCTTCTTGATGGGAGCAACTCTTGCTTTTGATGTGAGTAAAATTGATTGAGCACTGTTAACTAAATAGGCTGCTGCGCCATATGCTTTGCCAGAGGCATCGCAGAAAACGTGCAAATTGTTGGGTAAGTTTGGTCCTGAAGCAATACGAGGAAATTTCAAAACGCCTAACTGATTAAAATCCGTTGAGAGTATTTGCCATTTGGCTTGTAACTCACTTGATAACGGATCATCCCATCCCATATGTTGCTGCCAGCACTCCTGCATTAGGAGTTTGCCCCTTATTAATATAGGACTAAGTAGGCCTAAAGGGTCAAATGGTTGACTGACAAATGAGAGCAGTGTTCTCATGGTAAGGGTTGATTTATCAGTTTGCACTGACTTGACATTCATCTCGTCAGTTCTGGTGTTCCATTCCACGCCTAGAACCTTTAATTTACTGGGTACCTGATAATCGGGAAATTCTTTCTCGATTAACTGGTTAAGCAGTTTATTATTTGAGGCCCATGACTGTAGAGGCATATTGGCTCCTAACAGTTCACGGTTAGCCTCATGGTAGATTTCTACCAGATCAGCTTGATCATTAGTTGTCCCCTGGAAATTGTCGACATACAAGTTGTCGCTAATGGTTGCCTTATAAGGGCTGTCTGATTTCCTCAAATGCATGTCTAATGTTGCTTGCAAAAGAAATGGTGAGGACGTAGCACCAAATAATACGGAGGCAAACCGATAGGTGATTACTTCACTGTTAGGATCCAGTGGATACTTGAACCAGAGGAATTTTGTGTAGTCACGATCTTCCTCCTGCAATCCTACTGGGAGAAAGGCTTTGCTGATGTCAGCTGTATAGGCAAAAATGCCTGTGCGAAATCGTAACAACACGTCATGTAGCATTTGTGTTAGGCTAGGTCCCGTTTGGAGACATTCATTTAAAGACACACTGCTCGGCTTTACTTTAGCACTGCAGTTAAAGACAATATGAATAGGTGTTGTCAATGAGTCTTTCACCACAGCATGGTGAGGTAAATAATGACCTGTTTTTCGGTCATCGTGTTCAACAATTTCAATGAACTTATTGTTAAGTTGTTGTTGGATAAGTTGGTGATACATGGTTAGTTTGTCTGGCTGCTTCTGTAGTCGTGTTAATTGAGACTGCAATTGTGAGGCTGCCATAAAATAATTCAATGGAAGTTGTGGATGATCTAACTTCCATGGGAGTCTTACCCAGTATTGTTTATTTGAGTAGACAACTGTATCCAGATATTGCTGGTAAGTCCACGTATCATCAGGACTTGGTTGCTCAGGGATGATGCCTAACGTATCTAAATCCCACAAACGATGTATTGGTGGGTCAGACTCAATGTCCTCGGCTATTTCCCTGAAGCGTAGGGGTGACTGCTCTAACCCTAGTCACACCACAATTACATTATTGGTTTGTTGGTTTGTGGACGCTGGACCTTGTCTGAAAAGCACGGGTCCTGTGAGCAATTTGCCCCCTGCGGACGACAACAAATTCATACCATGTTGCCTAGTGCATCCAGTTATAAACTTGTAATAATGATCCGCGCCTATTAATATTCCAATATCTGTGAGGCAATCGGAATTTATTTTATGATCCGCTTGCCTCATGCGGTTTCGATTAAGGTGTCTCGCAGTGCGAGCTAATCCTGTGACCTGCAGGTCCGTAGGAATCTTATCCACTACCACCGCATGGATTGGGCTAGTAGAGGATCCTAATCTAACTAGTAATTTGACTACCTTGTAGTCACGAGGTCCACTATTTGACAGGAAACCAGAAATGTTTAACTTCACACTTTTGGTAGGTTTTAAATTTAACTCATCTACCAACTGTTGTGTAATGAAGGTTTTTTGTGAACCTTGGTCAAAAAGACCCCTAGTGTTAATTCTAGACCTTCGGTTTATTAATTTAAGTTGAGCGGTAGGCAAGGTAGTATTATTGCCTGACTCAATAGCAAGTACATTCACTTCGTGATGTACTTTACAATATTGCACTGCAGTAGAATTAGTAAAATTCTCTCCAGTGGTCATGGTTGGTGTAGAAGATTTTCTGCATAAGGCGTAGTGGTGTACACCTTGGTTACAACGGTTGCAGGTACGTAGTGGTACTGCACATTTCTTGGGATCATGAGAACCCATACATTTGGTGCATTTGTGCAATTCCTGTAACCTTTTAACTGTAGCATTATACGTAGGATAAGCAGAGCATTGGTAAGTGGTGTGTTTCTGATTGCAGAACAGACACTTTCTCTGGTTAATAGACTTAGTCTCTTTAGTAGACAAGTCATTGGTTATCTCTGAAGGAGATACTGAATATGTACCTACATTTCCACTTCTTTTCCTGGTGGATGGAGTAGGTTTGGATTTATATTTATTAGACTTACTTGGAGTCTGTTTAGGTTTGACTGAAATATCAGTATTAATTGGTTTGGACTCAGGTTTAATTTTGTCATGAGTCTTTAACCTATTAACTGTGATCCTCAACCCCTCGAAAATCTGATCGAGAGTAAGAAACTCAGTATTATAATGTGAGCAGAGCTCTGTCAAGACATTTCGAGGTAATTTCCTCTGCAACAATAGCTTGATAGACCATTCAGAACTAGGTATATTAACCTTGGTACCTAAGGCCTTTACTAGAGACTCTACTTCTAGTCTGAAGCTTTGAAGTGACTCTGGTCTACTGTTTGGTGCATTCAGATCTAGCAATTGATAATAAAGGGTAGCTATACTTCACTCTTTGTTGCAATAGTTCAACTTCAGGAGTTTTATAGCTTCCTCATAATTACTCTCATCAAGAGTAAGGTTATGTATGACCTTTTTAGCCTCTCCTGTGAGAAGACTGAGTAGGTATGAAAATTTAGAAACTTTGTCTAGAGACTGTTTCTTATGGATGTGAACTTCAAAGGAAGTCCAAAAATTGTCCCAATTTTCTGTATCTAATCCTGAAAAGGTGGGCAAGTCTAGAGTAGGTAAACGAACCTCGGGTAAGTGATTATTGAAGTGAGACCCAGTGTTGCTGGTCTTGGATCCAGTCTGTTTGGCTAATTTAAATAGCCTGATAATTTTATCATGAGTCTCCTCTTCATATTGGGAGATGTCGTCTACAGTTTGACTTGCTTCTTCAGGATCCGTTTCTACAGTATTTAACAGATCAAGGTAAGATTGACCTGCAGATCTGACTTGATCAAATTTCAGATCAGCCAATCTAACTGATGACTCTAAGTGATAAGAGTCAATGGGATTATCTTTAGTTAAGCTCTCAGCCTTATTAATTAATCTGGTGAAGTGACCTTTAAGGCCAATGTAGGTTCTCCTCAATTGTTCAGGAGTAGCCATGTTGGGCTTAGGTTCAAACTTCACAGTGTTAGTATATGTATTACTAATGAAGCTTGGGTACTTGTTCATTAGTGAACAGGTAACATTAATTGTAGCCTAATTTAAGGTGACTACTTTATATTTTACCTCACTTGAGGTTGAATGTACGTACCTACCTAACAACAAATAGCTAGATATTTTGTGCACTGTCTGAACTTCACCATTAGTTCTCGTCCGGTTAGCTCATCCATATCACCATCAGAGTTAATGGAGATAATCCAGCAATACACAAAATAGATACACAAAAATAATACATACAAGAGAAATATTATGGAGACACTCCAATCAGAGTTATCTCAAAAATTAATCCCACCCTGTATAGGGTCAGCACAAATAATATAATACATACAACACTGACTAGTTTAGATCTAGTCGTAATAATTCCTAACTAAGAACTAAAAAATTATTTAGTCTGAGCTTGTACCAAATTCAGCACAATCTCAGCCTAAATTCTACCTACTAACATGGGTAAAGATTATTGTGGTGCAGTAAGGTAAATATAGTTGTGCTGTATTTTTGGGTTTTTTGTTTTATAAGAGTGCTCTTGCACACACAGGTGAACAATTATGTACAGTTAAGTTTGGCTTGCTAGCCACAGCCTTTTGTGATGGTTGATGGTGTTAATTAACTTGTCAACCACATGCAACCTAGATTCCCCTGACAAATGTACACCGTCTCTGGTCAGGTTCTGTCTGTAAGGTCTGGCTGTAAATTGGATATATGTGGCATCCAATCTCACTCGTTTTTTCAGCCTGAAATTTATGTACTTAGCAGCTCTCAGGTAGTATTCTGGGGTTACTCCCCAACGATTATCTTGACTTGGTTGGCGAGGTTCCACTAATGTGAACACTACTGATTCACTGATGAGCTTGAAAGAAGAAATTATGTTTTTGAGGTGTTTGATCACCTCGGCTGGATGACGAGTGGGGTGGATGTCATTACCACCTAAGTATATAATGGTTAGATGGTGAGGCCACTCTAACGCAGGTGTTAGGGTGGTGTTATTGTAAAAGTTATGAGCTGTTGCTCCTGGTGACCTAAAGATTCTCACCTCGGTGTGAGGTATAGGTCTAAGTGTTGTGGGTAATTGGCTATGACCCACTAAAGCTACTTTATACATGAGGTGAAAGTAGCAATATATTAGTGTGATCTAGGCTAACTGATGTGTTACACTGTTAGTTGACACAATTAATTAAATAGTTAGTCTAGCTTCTATCACACAAGGATTAGTTATTAATGGTTAATATTTTAATTATAAGTTTAATGCCTATCCAGTTCGATAAGGACCATAATGTGGGATATTTGGGGCTTGAATCTGATTATTTAAATATTAATGTAGTAAATTAAATTACGAAGGACCACCCGCTTTTAAAGTAAAGAGGGAAACTGAGAATTTCTGATCATTAGATAATTCCTAGATGAAACCAGTAACTATGGATAAAACTAGAAAGTATGATCATAATAATAATTAATGGGCTGTATTATTAAATGAAACAAACCTCAAACACCTACATTGGGGGGTTATTACTGGAGGTAAGTACGTTCAAGAATTAGTGTGGTTCGTTCACTAATTCAATTAATAATAATCTAATCCTATAAAATAATATTGAAACTGATATCATTACCAAAGGAGGAACATAGATTATGAGTATAGTAATGAGTTACAGTAAACCACATATTAATCCCAAAGAATTCTGCACAAGATAAATTGCAATAGAATTATAAAAGGAAATAAATCTTAGCTTAATGAAGATTCCTTTAGAAAGCCATGGAAGTCTTCTTATTCTCCAGACTCGGTCGACTGACGAATGGAACGGGTTAACATGGGGGAAGGCAGCATGGAGAATTCTTCTCTCGTGCTGCAAGACAAATAATTTTCAGTAGCAACTGATTTAACTACTAAATCTATATTCAAGAATATTAAGAGTTACAGGTGACAAAATTTAATCACCTATTATTAGGTGTTATCGTGCGTCGTAATGGACAATCACCCTGCTACTATTAAAACTTCTACCTGATGCATCACATAAAAGAATATACTTAGCTGTGGGCACTGTATAAGTATTAAGATTGCCGTGCTTCGCATCTCAGGCTCCGGCTAGGCCTATCCTGAATAGTGTTGCGTTCCGCTGGCTGGTCACGTGTCGTCAGGAACCAAGTCGAAGGGCTCCTTATTTGACACCAGCACTAGCTGAAGATACTATCTGCAAGGTTATTCACGCATCACAGTGGCGACTTTCATCTGAGGATGGATAACACCTGCCTTATTTGCTGGGCAATGGCGTCTTCTTATGAGTACGGTAAGCGCAGGTCTGCCTCTGAGCGGCTCTCCACGTGTACTGAGATGGCGTCCATCTACCCACGCCGAGCCCGCGTTCATACAACAAATTATTGTCTCGAACATTAATATTTCTCGCATTTGCGCTTGAAACGTTAAAGACTGGACGGGTTTATTATTTAGAGGAACAAAATATTGTTATTTACCAATTTAAGAATAGTAAATATATAAGGGAGAGGAATTAATGTCTCCCCATGGCATTCATTGGTGACGTTAACTTTATCACGAGATAGACGCTATGATTCTAACGCTCTATTCGGCTTTTAGTTAGAGATCAATTCGTCTGCAATTAGTTATCATACAGAATGCTTTAATTATGGAGAATCAAATTTAATTCTCACACACATTGGATATAATGTGTTTACTGTAAGGAAATCTGACACAATGCTGGCGTCAGGTGACGTGAGAATTCTAGCCTACTGCACAGATGAAATTATTAGTACATGAGAATTCTACGTGTTGTTAATTTTACTTACTACAATAATTAGTATGGTTAGTAATAAGTAATGAGAATACAACAATGTTGTATTCGGTGTTGGAAATATCCAACAAAATCTACAACGATGCGTTGATAATGATTGAAGATTTGTATTTAGAAATTGCGAACAAAGTTCTCAATCAATTGCGAATGACATCACCGAATCGATCTGCTGCTGCTTCGTTCGATGTAGAATTGCGCCATGACACAATTACAGTGCGGGTGATCTGTTGTCGTATGTGCAATCATATATTCCTACGCCAACGCTTGAGCAAAAATGAATTTAATTAAGATCAAATAATTGTCAATAACGGGCTTGCAGAAATCTTCTTCTTAGATGCGCCCGGAGGAACTGGTAAAACTTTCTTAATTAGATGGGTTCTGGCAGCAATTCGATCCCAAAATGGCATACCCTAAGTTCTTGCGTCGTCCAGAATAGCTGCGACATTGCTACCAGGTGGAAGAACTGATCATTCTGCTTTGAAATTGCCATTGAACATGCAATTCATTGAAGTTCCCACGTGCAACATTTCCAAAGCATCCAGCATGGGAAAAAGTATTCCAGAAATGCAAACTTATTGTTTTGGATGAATGCACTATGGCCCACAAAAAATCGCTCGAGACGCTTGATCGATCATTGCAAGATTTGCATGGAAACATCAGACCATTTGGGAATGCATTAATATTGCCTGCAGGAGATTTCAGACTAACATTACTTGTAATTCCTCGATGGACACCGGTAGACGAAATGAATGCCTGCCTGAAATACTCTACTTTTTGGTGCCATGTAAAGACGTTAAAATTAACTACAAATATGCGTGTCCAGCTGCAAAACGACCCATCAGCTCAGATATTCTCACGTCAGTTGCTGGAAATTGGGAACGGAAACCTGCCGGTTGATCTGACTTCAGGACGAATTTCATTGCCTCATAACGTCTACAATTTAGTGACATCAAAAGAAGAATTAATTGAACAATTATTTCCCAATATTCAAACCAATTATACGAATCATGATTGGCTGAGAGAACGAGCTATTCTTGCAGCAAAAAACAAAGACGTTTACGACCTTAATAATATTATTCAGTCTAACATTCAAAGCGAAGCAGTCACATGCAAGTCTGTCGACACTGTTGTGGAAGCAGATGAAGCGGTTAATTATGCAACAGAATTTTTTAATTCACTCGATCACCCAGGGATACCACCGTACGTACTGCATTTGAAAATCGGCGTGCCAATTATCATGTTGTGAAAAATCAACCAGCCAAAGCTTTGCAACGGAACGCGGCTTGCAGTAAAAAATTTAATCAGCAAGGTCGTAGAAGACCCAATCATGACAGGATCCTTCAAAGGTGAAGATGTCTTCATTCCTCACATTCCTATGATTCCGACGGATATGATATTTCAATTTAAGAGATTGCAATTCCCAATTCGAATGGCGTTTGCAATCACCAAGAATACAGCTTGGGGCACATCTTTAGAATTTAGTATTTAGATCTAGACACGGATTGCTTCTCACATGGACAGAGCAAACAGAACATATTATATACCCACAAACTTTGTGAAATTAAACTATTAGAAACATGCATTTTTTCTTTTTTTTTTCTTTTCTTTTTTTTTGAGATATATACAAGAGTTGTTACATTCTTGTACATCCACTAGTACGCATAGCATTTCGGGCAGGTCCCTGGAATACGATCCCCGCCGCGAAGAATCTTTTATACAAGCAAGTACTCATTTTACTGTTGAGTTAAACAGTGGCTACAGTTAAGGATTTGCGCCCAGTAAATCCTCCCGGCCTGGATACGAACTCATGACAAAGCGCTCGCGAAGCGCCAGGCGAGTGTCTTACCACTACACCACGGAGACTGGTAATTTTCCAATTTACCAGTCTGAGCTACAGCAATGCGTGGCGGGTACAGCTAGTAATAATAATAATAATAATAATAATAATAATAATAATAATAATAATAATAATAATATATGCTCTCCATTCCTGTAAACAAAACATGAAAGATAACTAAGGTGTTCAAAACACACACATAAATGGTAAATCATATTATCATACTATTCACAATGACTATACACACTCCGACCAACGTTATTCACAGAGACTGAGAGATAACACTTAATTGTGCTGGGTACTTACAACAGTTAGCTGCACTTCTCCCTTTTTCGAGTTGTAGGACGGAATAGGTGAAATTCATTCCATAGGCATAGGCTGTGTTGCTTACTGCAATGCAGACATTTTCAGTGTGTTTACCACCGATGAAAGGACAGTGTGGTGCAGCAGCTACATGTCAGCTGCGTGGAATGTCCTCCTCCTGTACCCAACCCCCAATTAAAGCATAACAGAAACTGCATATGCAAAAATCTACAGATTTAGTGAAGTAAAACCCATCACTTGCTAATTCACTAGGCAAAAGCCATTCAAGAGACCAACCCCCAAATGTGTCTAGTCTCATCTGCTCACATCGCAATCGTTCCATGCTGCAAAATGTTTTGGCGCGAAAGGCGTCCATGATGGTCGAACACTTGAAATTGTGGTAAAGATCAGGGGTCTACTCGGGTATTTATCCTCGAGAAAGGGGTGACACATTTCGCTACATATTCATTGAGAGATCTATGTATTAGCTTAAAGGTTAAATCTAGCTAGTTTTAAGCTGAGATGAATTAAAGGTAGGAAAGATGAATTAGTTAGCTTCGCACGGTTGTGAAAAATTAAATCTGATCTGTTCTGTCCAGTACGGATTAAATTGACATACTTTAAACACTGCCGAGGACTGTAGTTTATCGGAGATAAATACGTTATATACAGCTCTACCTTAGACTAATTTCTATGGTGAACGAGATGGAAAGGAATATACCAATCTCCTCTGCTCAACTTTAGAAAATTGATGCGTGGTGCAAAGTCGATATAAACAGTAGATGAATTGAAGACATAATCTGCATTGCTGACATTATAGTATTACACGCTATCTTACTGCTAGAAAGGTCTATAATCTGCGTTAATTAAATAATATACATTTTTATTAAATAAATAAAAAATAATATAAAAACATAGCTTCCGAGTGTGGTTTATCAATAACTAGATACTATCCCGTGAGCACGCGCGCCGCACATGCACTGAGGGGGGAATAAAAAGGGAGCCGATCCGCTTAATTTATTACTGACTGCTAACGTCACCTGGGTGTTTCATCTATATCACGTTGAGAAAAAAAAATGAACTCTGCAGCCAAAATGAACTCTGTAGAAATTCATCATCGGTACATGACAGATGCGGAGTTTAACAATCGAGTGCTGCATTGTATACTCTGTAAATTGTATATCATGCTCCCCCTACAGGATGTCTCAGGACATTGCAGATAAGTATCCTCACGCCACCGCTTACGCCAGAACGCAATTGTATAATCTAGAGATGCACCAGAGAAGACCGACCAGCACCGGGAACCATTCACATCAGCAGAGGCAGTCAAGGACCAAGCATAGTAGCCTTGGCAACTCAGTATGGAACGCCTATTGCTCAATGATATTGCTCAAGCTATATGAATGATATTGCTCAAACCATTACCGATAAATCTAAAGACTACTCTATGGTTAAAGGCTTGCGTGCGGATACGACAGAAAACAGCTTGTTATACTTTGCGAAATCTTTAGAAGAACTCATATTGTATATTGAAGATACTGAGGAGATCAAGAAAGTTATTCTCCCTTGGGGTGTAGGTATGTCAGGTCGGTGTGAAGATGCAGAGTGGGAAAGTAGTTACTTCCCTATTATTCAAAATATGCAGGGAAGTTTAAAACCTTATAACGTCACAGTGATTTTAGTCCGCCCCAGGGAAACATGGGCAAAACAAAACAGAAAACCACTAACCTTCGCATGACCATATAAAGGGTCGACCGCTTTCCACTCTCCGACTCATTCCTCCACTCTACTCATCAGTTAAGATGATGTTGACCATAGCTGGCAGCCTTTCATCTTTTTCGAAGTACTCCTATTCCGACTGCATCATCTACGATATGGACGCCACTAGCAAGATGATGAGTGGGATGGTTGAAGAATTATGGATTCGATATGCCTATGCTCGTATTCATCGGAGCCAGCTACCCTACAAAAATCGTGCAGAAAGAAGAGATCGCGGCGTGCCTGGAGAGATTGTCTATGGAGAACCCCCTCAATTCAACAATCGAATTGGTGATGACCCTCATCTCCCTCATCTCATCGGATTAATAACTCATCATGCTGGAGGAAAATCTTCTAAACCACTAAACAAGTCGATGAAGAAAATTAAGACATTATATGCTTCCGACCCACACTACTACAGTGAACTACAGTTGGATACAGAGGAAATGCGACGCTATTGGTTTACAAAATCTCTGCGTAAGGCCTTTGCAGTCATCTTAACAGGAGAAGAAGCATATGAAATTAATCGCATAATTTTCCCCTTTGGACTTGGGATGGGGTGTGGTCGATATTGGAAGAGTTACGATCGTGAAGTGTGGAGACTGAAATATCTACCCATATTGATGAAGTTGGAGCAACATTACCAGCGACGCGGGGAAAAATTTGTGATGGTTGACTCCGCAAGCAATGTGATCCCTGCGACGTTGCCTACATACGTGGGCTGACACATAAGTTAAGTGAAGGAGTAGCCTCCGCCTCTCGTCGGATGAAGAAGAACATGAATGAGGATGTGGTCGAAGCAGGAGGAGAAACTGCAACACCTTGCAGACCCATACCCACAATAGATCTCATAGGGGATATCGAACTCATTGATTTAACAGCAGAGAAGAAATGTGGATGACTATATATACGATTTACATTAATAATTGTATTATTATTATTATTATTTTGTATCATTTTTCCCTCACTTGCAATTAATAAATATAAAATAATTATATATATATATATATATATATATATATATATATATATATATATATATATATATATATATATATATATAATTATATATATATATATATATATATATATATATATATATATATATATATATATATACATATATATATACTCTGTGTTTATCTTTCCACTTTAAAAAAAAACTAAGGATGACAGTGTTTACTATTTACAGAGGTTGGAAAAAGGGTAAATGGTAACTCTATCTCTATACTGTATATAATCTCAACATCAACAAACTCACATTTAATAACTGACAAGATGTGTTCTAGATATATGCTTCATAAGCTATCCTGTCTTAAAGACTGTGAAGTAGAAGGTGATTATCTGGCATCGGCGGAGTTCTGTACTGGAGATTGTATAGTGTATGACATTCCTTCAATTCAAGCTTATTCAGGAGGAATGTCTTGAGAGATCTGGCAAAGGTATCCTTATACACGCCTACAGCGAGCGATTCAACCATTAAGTAACTACGTGATGGTTGGTGATCGCATCAAAGAAGTAGGAGCTGTCTTTTCTCATTCTCCCACACCAGAAAGAGAAGCACATGTTATAGCTATTGTGACACAGTATAGCGCAGGTCCACCAATAGAAAATAATGCTAATAAGAAAAAAAATTCTATTAGAGCAGTGTGGAGAGGATGATGCAGATTGTATAATGGAGGGACTCTGCAATGATACTAAGATCAAAAGACGATGGAGCTTTAAATTATGTATTAATCAAATTTTAAGCTTGACTAAGCATCATAATTCAACCAAGCGCATCAAAATTCCTTATGGGCTTGGAATGACCTGTGGTAATGGCTTGGATCAAGATGTAAAGCTTGAATGGGAGATCAACTACTACCCAGCTCTGGCTCACTTAGCCCAGGTGTTAAAAAAAACATAGAAAACAACTCGTAATAGTTGAAAAATAAATGAAGAGCAAGAAGTAGATATGATAAGTTCGGATGGTGAATAAAATATGTACCTACATTATGTTATTGTCTAGCAGTTATTGGATAAAAGTATTAAGAGAGAGTTGGATATTCTATTTTCATCCCTCTATGATAGCACCAGTCTGTTTTTTTTTTTTTTTTTGCTAATTGTGTTTATTGACTAGTGAGAGGCAGAACAAGAGACCATGAGGTATATGTTGTGATCACACAGTAAAAAAAAAATATATTAGAATTTGTAGGTAGTGATCACGTCTCCCTGGATTAGACACCTACTGGATCGAGCACTAATAGGGGGAAGAGAGAATGCTGGAGCTGAGTGATAACTCAGCGATAAGGAGAGACACGACCGACCTCTAACGAGACAGAATGACGGGCAGCGCTAACGCCCCATAAAACATGCTTCACATTTTCAAAAATGTTATTTACAAGGACTAAACAGGCATGCGGTAATATTTTATTTGTGTTTGGATGTAATGTAATGGAGCTATGGCTAAACATGGTTCACATTTTCAATAATGTTATTTGGACATCAGATAGAAAGTTGATAGGACATCAGACAGAAAGTTGATTGTTAAGTGTAGGGGGTATGCAGGAGCAGGTATGGTGAGAGATATTGTGGTCATTAACCCAGTCACGCGATAGACAGACATCAAGAGGTACATCGCTTGAATGCTCGCTCCCGCAGTCGTGTGTAGGTAGCGAAAATGTCTCCGCAAAGCCTTTCCTCCTATCTCAACCTTATTAGTTCACGTTCTCGTGTTTCACTTTTATTTTAAACTAAATCTACACACGCGATATGAAATGTGAAAAAAATCTTACATGATGCTATGTTATCAGCGCTTGAATAAAAAAATATTAAGAGTGCTGAACATTCTGTGTCATTGTCTTGCTATAATATTAAAAAAGTCTATGTTTTCGCCGGGCTACTGTTGCACGCAGTAATCTCGCTAAGGTGTGTCATTGCCATACAGTGCTAATGGCATAAGGGCAACCTGACGAAACAGTAGATCCTATGTCCGAGCAAATTGAAGCCGTGTATTTCACTAACAGCTCAGCACGAGAGAGAAGCTGTCTATCCCCATAGCATATTAGTGTCTTCAGTACACTGTTGCTGTTTGACTTACTGAGTGATGGTAGAAGCTAGGAGAATGTAGACAGACTATAGAGAAAAGGAAATGACGTATGATGGACGAGAGGGTATGTTAGCTGAGATGCGAACAGGCGCGCGTCGACCACAGCTCCCCAGCCACTTGTCACACTTCAAGAGGTGTACCGCTCGAATGCTCGGTCCACCCAGCTGTGTGGTAGTGACTCGCTCTCTCATTTACTTGAGACACCTTTTAAGATTTAAAATGTTTCCCTCATTCAGTATAAGAGTGCTGAACATTCTGTGTCATTGTCTTGCTATGATATAACAAAAGTTTATGTTTTCGCTGAGCTACTGTTGCGCACAGTCATCTCGTTAAGGGGGGATCAGTGCCATACAGTGCTAATGGCCTAAGGTCAACCTGACGAAAAGTTTATGTTTTTATGTTTATGTTCCTGGTGTACCCACACCCACCTGTTGCTGGTGCCAGCCCACCCACCTTTTGCTGGTGCCCTCCACACCCACCTGTTGCTGGTGCCCCCACACCAACCTGTTGCTGGTGCCCCCACTCCCAACTGTTGCAGGTGGCCTAACACCCACCTGTTGCTGGTGCCCCCACACTTACCTGCTGCTGGTGGCCCCACAACCAGCTGTGGCTGGTGCCCCCACACCCAGCTGTTGCTGGTGCCCCCCACACGCACCTGTTGCTGGTCCCCCCACACCCACCTGTTGCTAGTAGTCCTCCACACCCACCTGTTGCTTGTGCCCTCACACCCACCTGTTGCTGGTGACTGCACACCATCCTGTTCCTGGTGCTTGCACACCCACCTGTTGCTGGTGACTGCACACCATCCTGTTCCTGGTGCTTGCACACCCACCTGTTGCTAGTGCCCCCACACCCACGTGCAGCTGGTGCCCCCAGACCCACCTGTTGCTGGTGAGCCCCACACCCACCTGTTGCTGGTGCCCCCACACTCACATTTTGCTGGTGCCCCCACACTTACCGTTTGCTGTTGCCCCAACACCCACCTGTTGCTAGTGGCCCAGCACTTACCTGTTGCTAGTGCCCCCACACCCACCTGTTGCTGGTGCCCCCACACCCACCTAGTGCTAGTGCCCCCACACCAAGGTTTGCTGGTGCCCCCACACCCACCTGTTGCTAGTGCCCCCAAACCTACTTGTTGCTGATGCCCTCCATACATACCTGTTGCTGGTGCCCCCCAAAACAGCTGTTGCTGGTGCCCCCACACCCAGCTGTTGCTGGTGCCTCCCACACGAACCTGTTGCTGGTCCCCCCACACCCACCATTTGATAGTGCTCTCACACTTACCTGTTGCTGGTGCCCTCCACACCCACCTATTGCTGGTGCCCTTCACAACTACCTATTGCTGGTGCCCCCGACACAAAGCTGTTGCTGGTGCCCCCCACACCCACCTGTTGCTGGAGTCCCCACACCCACCTGTTGCTGGTGCCCCTCACACCCACCTGTTGCTGGTGCACCACACCTAGCAGTTGCTGGCGCCCCCACACCCACCTGTTGCAGGTGACCCCACATCCACCTGTTGCTGGTGCCCCCACACCCACCAGTTGCTGGTGCCCACACACACCCACCTGTTGCTGGTGCCCTACTCACACCCACCTGTTGCTGGGGCCTTCCACACCCACCTGTTGCTGGTGCCCCCCCACTCCCAGCTGTTGTTGGTCCCCCCCACACCCTCCTGTTGATGCTGCCCACACACTTACCTGTTGCTAGTACCCCCCACCGACCTGTTGCTTGTGTCTCGACACCCACCTGTTGATGGTGCCCTCACACTCACCTGTTGCCCCTACCCCCCCCTAATCCCTCCTGTTGCAGGCGCCCTCACACCCACCTGATGCTGGTGACTCCACATCAACCTGTTGCTGGTGCCCGCACACCAACCTGTTGGTGGTGCGCCAAACCCACCTGTTGCTGGTGACCCCACACCCACCTGTTGCTAGTACCCCCCACACCCACCTGTTGCTTGCTCCCTCACACCCACCTGTTGTTGGTGCCTCCACACCCACCTGTTCCTGGTGTACCCACACCCACCTGTTGCTGGTGCCAGCCAACCCACCTTTTGCTGGTGCCCTCCACACCCACCTTTTGCTGGTGCCCCCACACCAACCTGTTGCTGATGCCCCCACTCCCAACTGTTGCAGGTGCCCTAACATCCACCTGTTGCTGGTGCCCCCACACTTACCTGCAGCTGGTGCCCCCACATCCAGCTGTGGCTGGTGCCCCCACACCCAGCTGTTGCTGGAGCCCCCCACACGCACCTGTTGCTGGTCCCCTCACACCCACCTGTTGCTAGTGCCCTAACACTTACCTGTTGCTGGTGCCCTCCACACCCACCTGTTGCTGGTGCCCTTCACAACTACCTGTTGCTGGTGCCCCCCACACCCACCTGTTGCTGGTGCCCCCACACCCACCTGTTGATAGAGCCTTCCACATCCACCTGTTGCTGGTGCCCCCCACTCTCACCTGTTGCTGGTGCCCCTATACCCACCTGTTGCTGGTGCGCCACACTCACATGTTGGTGTTGCCCCCACACCCACCTCTTACTGGTGTCTTGACACCCACCTGTTGTTGGTGCCCCTACACCCACCTGTTGCTAGTAGTCCGCCACACCCACCTGTTGCTTGTGCCCTCACACCCACCTGTTGCTGGTGCCTGCACACCCAACTGTTGCTGGTGCTTGAACACCCACCTGTTGCTGGTGCCCCCACACCCACCTGTTGCTGGTGAGCCCCACACCCACCTGTTGCTGGTGCCCCCACACCCACATTTTGCTGGTGCCCCCACACTTACAGTTTGCTGTTGCCCCAACACCCACCTGTTGCTAGTGGCCCAGCACTTACCTGTGGCCCAACACCCACCTGTTGCTGGTGCCCCCACACCCACCTAGTGCTAGTGTTCCCACACCAAGGCTTGCTGGTGCCCCCACACCCACCTGTTGCTAGTGCCCCCACACCCACTTGTTGCTGATGCCCTCCTTACATACCTGTTGCTGGTGCCCCCCAAAACAGCTGTGGCTGGTGCCCCCACACCCAGCTGTTGCTGGTGCCTCCCACACGCACCTGTTGCTGGTACCCCCACACCCACCATTTGATAGTGCTCTCACACTTACCTGTTGCTGGTGCCCTACACACCCACCTGTTGCTGGTGCCCTTCACAACTACCTATTGCTGGTGCCCTCCACACCCACCTGTTGCTGGTGCCCCCACACTTACCTGTTGCTAGTACCCCACCCACCACCCACCTGTTGCTAGTACCCCACCCCCCACCCACCTGTTGCTGGAGCTGCGACACCCACCTGTTGATGATGCCTTCTCACCCACCTATTGCTAGTACCCCCATACTCCCACCTGTTGCAGGTGCCCTCACACCCACCTGTTGCTGGTGCCTCCACACATCCCTGTTGCTGGTACCCCCACACCCACCTGTTGGTGGTGCGCCACACCCATCTGTTGCTGGTGCCCCCTCACCCACCCGATGCTAGTACACCCCCACACCAACCTGTTGATTCTGCCCTCACACTCACCTGTTGCTGGTGCCTTCACACCCACCTGTTGCTGGTGACCCCACACTCACCTGTTGCTGGTGCCCCCATACCCACCTGTTGCCCCCAAAACCCACCTGTGGCTGGTGCACCCACACCCACATGTTGCTGGTGCCCCCACACTTACCGTTTGCTGATGCCCTCACACCCACCAGTTGCTGGTGCCTCCACACCCACCTGTTGCTGGTGCCCCCACACCAACCTGTTGGTGGTGCGCCACACCCACCTGTTGTTGGTGCCCCCTCACCCACCCGATGCAAGTACACCCCCACACCCACCTGTTACTTCTGCCATCACACCCACCTGTTGCTGGTGCCTCCACACCCACCTGTTGCTGATGACCCAACACCCACCTGTTGCTGGTGCCCCCACACCCACCTGTTGCTGGTGCACCCACACCCACACGTTGCTGGTGCCCCCACACTTACCGTTTGTTGGTGCCCCCACACCCACCTGATGCTATTGCCCCAAAACACACCTGTTGCTAGAGGCTAGCACTTACCTGTTGCTGGTGCCCCCACTCCCACCTGTTGCTGATGCCCTCCACACCCACCTGTTTCTGTTGCCCTCCACACCCACCTGTTGTTGGTGCCCCCACACCCACCTGTTGCTGGTGCCCCCACACCCACCTGTTGCTGCTGCCCCCCACACCCACCTGTTGCTGGTGCCCCCACACCCACATGTTTCTGGTGCCCCCACACTTACCGTTTGCTGGTGCCCCCTCACCCACCTGTTGTTGTTGCCCCAACACCCAACTGTTGCTAGTGGCCCAGCACTTACCTGTTGCTGGTGCCCCCACACCCACCTGTTGCTGGTGCCCCCACACCCACCTGTTGCTGCTGCCCCCACACCCACCTGTTGCTGGTGACCCCACACCCACCTGTTGCTGGTGCCCCCACACCAAGGTGTTGCTGGTGCCCCCACACCCACCCGTTGCTAGTGCCCTCACACTTATCTGTTGCTGGTGCCCTTCACATCTACCTATTGCTGGTACCCCCCACACCCACCTGTTTCTGGTGGTCCCGCACTTACCTGTTGCTGGTGCCCCCACACCCACCTGTTGCTGGTGCCCCCACACCCACCTGTTTCTGCTGCCCCCACACCCACCTGTTGCTAGACCCCTCACACCCACCTGTTGCTGGTACCCTCCACACCCACCTGTTTCTGGTGGTTCTGCATTTGTCTGTTGCTGGTGCCCCCACACCCACTTGTTGTTGATGCCCCCCACACCTAACTGTTGCTGGTGCCCACACAACCAGCTTTTGCTGGTGCCCTCACACCCAGCTGGTGCTGGTGCCCCCCACACACACCTGTTGCTCGTCCTCCTACACCCACCTGTTGCTAGTGCCCTCACACTTATCTGTTGCTGGTGCCCTACACATCTACCTATTGCTGGTGCCCCCGACACCCAGCTGTTGCTGGTGCCCTAACACCCCCCTGTTGCTGGTTCCTTCCACACCCTCCTGTTGATGGTGCCCCCACACGCACCTGTTACTGCTGCCCTACACACCCACATGTTGCTGGCGCCCCCACACCCACCTGTTGCTGGTGCCCCCACACCCAGCTGTTGCTGGTGCCCCCACATTTACTTGTTGCTGGTGCTTTCACAACCAGCTGTTGCTGGTGACTCTACACCAACCTGTTGCTGTTGCCCCCACACCTAGCTGTTGCTGG